>NW_025335377.1:324315-398086 GCF_004798865.1 Varanus komodoensis | reverse complement strand
AACATCAATCATCAGAAACATCGGACCTACTGGGTCAGCCCCCCACATTTTTTCTTTTTATGTTAGCTTATAAACATATTTAAATCTATGCAAAGCCCCGTTTCTCTAGCCAATAATAAAAAGAGTCCCAAGTTTGACAGAAGTCAGTATCTTCTTTCTCCTTCAGTGACAAAGTCAATCTGTCCATTTCTGCACAGTCCAAGATCTTTTTTAGGATCAGTTCATCGGTGGGTGGCTCTTCACGCTTCCAGCGTTGGGCAAATGCAATCCTTGCTGCAGTAATTACATGTAAAGTCAAGTACATTGCTTGTTTACTAATATCATCAGGTATAATGCCTGACAAGAAAACTTCAGGTTTAAAAGCTAGAGATTTTTGTAACATTTCCTCAAGTCATTTATGTATTTTAATCCAATTCTTTTTCACTTAATCACAAGTCCACCTCATATGATAGAAGGTACCCAATTTATGTTTGCATTTCCAACATCCATTTGACATATTTGGAAACATCTTGGCTAGTCTATTTGGCGACAAATACCATCTATAAAACATTTTATACAAGTTTTCTTTATATGAAGTTGCTAATATTACCTTAATATTTCTTTCCCACAGCTTTTGCCCTTTTTCTAATTCAATATTACATCCAAAGTTTTGTGCCCACGTTATCATAGTTTCCTTAACCTGTTCATCTTCCATTCTCCTATCTAGTAGGAAATTATATAATCTTTTAATCATTTTCTCATCTGATTTAAGCATCACCTGATCAAATGCTGTTAAGTCCTTATAAAAGCCCCACATTCTCTGTGGGTGATTACCAGTGCTACCTGGAGGCAGTTGCACAGTCCGTCAAAGATCTCGCCTATCTCTTCCATAGTAATGTCTGAAGCCATCCTGAGTGTCCAGAGATTACCTGCTCATACAGAAACAGCAGGAATTGTGGCGTTCTAAAGATGAGCGTTCCGCCACCGGTCCCCCGCCAGAGTGCTGGCAGGAAACTTCTAGGTGAAATAGACCACTGATACGGAGTGGCTCAGGTTGGAAAAGGCTGTTAGAGAATATGAAACGCGTGCGCTGTAACGAATGTGTTAAGTCTGGAAGGTGCCACAAGGCGCTGTCATTCATATTTAGCACCTAAAAAACCTTTCTGAAATCAAGTCTCTAGGCCTCAAGAGAATAAATAGCTTACAAACCTTTCCGGTCCCCTCTGCCTTCCTGTTCTGTGTTAACACCCCACCCCCCTAAACACCCAGGTGACTTGAAACCCCAAACTGTGGCAGCAGGGTCCGTTTCCTTGCTTTCCCAACGGAGAGCATCAGCTAGGCCGGGTTGTGCTATGGGGGCTTTCTGGACTGAGAAAGGAGGGGCAGCCAGACCTCCAAGAAAGGATTTGCCTCAAGCAAAGCACGTCCCTGAGCGGGGCCATCAGGCTTTTGAGGGCCCGTGGGCAAGCCATCCCCAGTGCGCCTCCGCCCTCGGCGATGAGTCTCCCTTCCCGCTGCCGTCGTCACCAGCTGCTCCTGCTCCTCATTGTGGTTCTCATCACTGCCGCCACTTCATTGCCTGGCAAGCAGAGAGCCCTGCGGCAAGCAGTCAGTGGCACCTGCTGCAGCTGCTCCCCTGCACCACCCGGGCCAGGACAAAAGGCAGGTGAACAAGGAGGCTGCAGTGGTGAAGCCTGGGAGAAACCCCAGGAGATGCTTGTCAGAGGGGCGCGGGCCTTTGGCATGTCTACTGTTGACCCCAGCCCTGCCCTCACCTAGTATTTACCTGTAGTTTTTATCTATTTCATGTTTATCCTGTAGTCTGCTGTTGCCCCTTCCCCATTTGGGCCTCACACCAATTCTGCCAGGTGCATTAGGCTGAGAAAAAGTGGAGAGCTTAAGGTCACCTGGTGAGCATCATCCTGAGCTAAACCTCTCCTGGTCCACTTCCAGTGCTTCGTCTACCACCCCAGCTTTCAGCAGCAGTTGAAAGAAAGCTTCCTGACAGATTCTGAGATTGCCTTGAAGAAGCTTCTAGGATATTGCTCTTGAGGAACCGCTGCATAGTGAGCATAGATCTGAGATTCAGCATCCTTCAGATCGGAGCATCTGAGTGATACGGCAAGGACTTTTATAGCACGAAGTTTTCAGAAGGAGGGTCAAAAGGGCACAGGATACTTTTGATATTATCTCAGAGGTATGGAGATAGAATGGATGGAATTCAAGTAAGTGGAATCCCAAAATTGTTGATTTAAATCACATTTGCCACTGATGGTTCTTCCCATATTTCTTCAGCAATGAGGCAGATCTGATCACTAAAACATGTCAATTTACAACTCAGTATAGCATTTTACGACATTGAAGAAGGTGTACTTCGTGTAATATTTTAGAGCGCTTGAATTTTACTGATATAAGAAATACTATAGAATACTCATTGCCTATGTTAGGCTGCAGGTGCAGTATATTATGAACGGTGAGAAGAACTCATTTACACAAGCACAATTGCATCTTTCTAATACAACCTGCAGCTCATTTTCTACTCTACCTCCAACCATCCCCTGCTGTATTGTCTCTCTGTCTTAAGTAACCCCGCTGCTTTTGGTTGGTGCTGCTCCACTAACACAGTTTAAAACCTGTCCTGGCCCAGCCTGTCTTTGCTCCTATGAAACAAAAACTGAAAACTCAGCTCTTTCAGGAAGCGAGAGTTGATAGTCAGATTGGACAGACCCATTTTTATGAGATCAAAAAGTGAAATGCCATGTTTAATTGGTAGGTTAGCTGCATTTTTATGAGACTATAATGCAACACTATGCATTTTTAGACAGAAAAAAGTTCTTATAGACTGATTGGACAACGATGCAAGTTGCAGCAAGATTTTTTCCAGTCTAAATGTACATGGGGTTATGCCCAATTTGTGTAGATGTAGCATGTTTACATAAAAAGAGCTGTGCTGGATTAGAGGGTCCAGGGGTCTGTCTAATCCAGGAGGGTTTTTTTTCACACAGTGGCCAACCAGCTGCACACAGGAAACCCACCAACCCACAATAGCACCCACTTACCCAAGCCCTCCAGCAACTGGTGTACGTAGGCACACGGCCTCTGATGTCAGAAGTAACATGCAGCCGTTAGAACTAGTAGCCATGGTAGCCTTCTCCTCCCTTTTACAGCCACCCAAATAGGGGGGTTCACCATTTCTTGTACCAGGTTCCATGGTTTAACTGTGTACTGTATCAAGAACTTTTTCTTTTAATTTGTCTTGAAACACCCACAAGTCGACTTCATATATTATGAGAGAGGGTAAAAACGTCTTACGTATTTTTCTCCACACCATGCATAATCCTGTGCATCTCCATCATGCCCCCCTTGCCTGCCTTTCGTATACGCTATAAGCCAACCCTGACATTGCCACCACTCTTCAAAGGGGGGGTTGCCTTCGCCCCTTGTCTAGTTTAATTTCCTTTTCTTCAACCTTTCCAACTCAGCCACAGCCTTTTTAAGTCGCAGTGCTTGTGATGAGATGTAACTGCGACTACTTTCTTCTTTTTAAAAAATGAGGAAGACATTTAGTATTTAATTACTAATTTTTCAAAAAGGCAAATCCAGTCCAAATGTTCCGAATCTGATCTGTAAAAAAAATTAAATTTTAGTCCATTCTTTGAGGAAAGCACTGCAGGATATGAGATCCTGACCCACCTGCAAAATACAGAAACAGTTACTCCAGGTTACACTGAATAGCGGGATGATACGATGGGAGCGGTCCACAATCCAGGTTCATTGCAAGCCGGTGTCCCATGCCTGTGGAGGGAGGAAGGAAGCATGCCGAGAACCTTGATCTGGCGCTTCCAGAGCAGTGTGGGAAAGACAATGAATGGCAGTGGCTCCTGGGTCACTCAGCTGGACCAAAGGCTGGCTCCCCTGAGCAGGTCAAACTCAGGGCAGGCGCGGGACTTCCATGCCCTGTGTGGAACTCTTGACTAACAAAATAAAGTATACAAATTAAGCACACTTGCAAAATTGTTGCAAGTGGCAGGATCTAGCATTTGCAGAATTTTTACAAGGAATATGACCACCCTTGCATGCATCCTTGCCTATCTGATGGTTTCTTCTCACCTTCCTCTTCTCTGCCTCCTCCAATTATAACCAAAACCATCATCTCCCTGTTTACGTGGATGCCTTTAGTGGGGCATTTGTCCATCCATCAGCAAAACTGGCAGCACCAGATACTTAAAATAAAGAAAAGGCACTGCACCCATACATCTTCCCCCGTTCCAGCAGATGAGACTTCTTTTAATTTCTTTTTATGGTTTTTGTGCCTTTGGGCGTTTACTGCAGTCTTTCCTCCCAGATCTGTCTCTTCGGCTATGAAGTGAAATGCTGTTTTTTTTTTCTTCTCACACTCACCCCCTTAAAAATAAAGCTTTTTTAAAATTTAAGCTGTGGTTGTTACAGTGAAGGAAGTTAGAAAAACAAGGCATCCTCCTCGTGGCATTTTAAATATAATTGCTTTTCTCTCCTCCGCCCCCAGCGCATACTCCTGTGCCTGCACAAAACAGACACAGCCCCCCTTCAAATGGTTTTGAACGAAGAATGAGAAAATAAGAATACAAATGAAGGAATTTTGTTCTAGGAGGGCAGGAAAAGAAAGAGGAGGGGGAAGAAGTCTATTGTTTGTTTCCCCTGAAGTGCTCAAGAAAGGGAGCATGTATTTCCCTGCTATTATCTTTTCATTATGTCGGATTAAGTTCCCTGGTAGCCCACTGCATTGCCCTTTCGGGCCAAGTTTCTGCATGCAGCAGCATGACAGAGGAAGGGTTTTCGCGACAGAGTATCTGTTGGAGTGCACCCCACCTTAGGCTTCCTTTTGTATGCAGAAAACTAGTATGGGAGGGTTCGGTCAAGCCTTCGCACTGACATGCTGTTGTTCCACATTCAGGGAATGCCACCACCTGTGGGAGCAGATTTAAACACAACACCAAATGTCTGAAGTGGCTTTTCCACTTCATTTTGTTGCTGATCCATATTTTGTTGTTGTTTAATCGCAAAGTTGTGCGCAATTCTCTGCGACCCCACGGACAACATTCCCCCAGGCTCTCCCGTCCTCCGTCATCCTCTGGAGTCCACCCAACCTCACACCCACCGCCCCAGGGACCCCATCCAGCCACCTCAACCTCTGCCATCACCTCCATTTGCCATCCGTTGTTCCCAGCATTAGGCTCTTCTCCAGGGAGTCCTTCCTTCTGATCAGGTGACCGAAGCATTTGAGCTTCATCTTCAGTATCCTGTCCTCCTAAAGAACAGTCAGGGTTGATTTCCGAGCCATATTAGGAAGGACCAAATGGAACCTGCAGCAAGAGGCAGCATGGAGTGCCTCTGGTTGGGGCTCCAGCCAGCCAGGCTGGTTCTTGCCCGGCACACTCTAATCCAGCCTTCCCCAGCCTTGTGGCTGCCAGAGGCATTTGGACCGCAACACCCAGAATTCCCAGCCAGTGGCCCTGCCAGATGGGAATTCTGGGAGTTGTGGTCCAAATGCCTCGGGAGGCCACCAGGTTGGGGAAGGCTGCTCTGATCCATTGCCCTTCGCCACAGTTGTCTGTCTATCTCCACACTCCCCTGGACACTCGGCATTTTGCAGCCACTGAATGTGCCCATTTCTCACGGGACCTGCTCTTGTAGGTGCTCGTCAAAATTTCTACCCTAAATGTTTTTTGTATTTTGGAGTGTGATGCTTCCTTCTTCTCAGTGGCCTCATTTGGTATACAGTCATGTTGGCACTCACCAGCTGATTTGCTATTAGAGAGAATAATTATTTGCTGGACTGAGGCCTCTGAGATTTTTTTTTCTTTTGGCAGACTGTGTATTGACTTAATGATAGGAGGTGGTTTAAACAACATGCCAAGCCTACTATTATGGTTCTAAGCTTTGGTGCTGTTCTGGTTTCTCGTCACCTCCTGTGTTATGTATTTATGTGTGGCTTTTCATACCCCATGTCTGGGTCCCAAAGGACTGTCTCAGTGGTACACAAACGCACACACTTTAAATAATATCAATATATTCTGAAAGAGTCATGGAAGGCACGCACATGCACATACACAACGTTAAAAGAAAAAAATGAGCACATTAGAAATATAACAATTGCTAATAGCGGTGCAACACAAACTTGCCCCCAAGGCCTTCACAAATAGCCATGTGGTCATGGTTTGTTGCTTGTGAAAGCCGAGCAGCAATTAAATGAGCAGACCTCCCCTGGGAGGGAATTCCACATTCTGGCGCCATAACTAAAAAACGTCTGCCTCGTGTATGTACTGAGGGAAGGGGAACACGGAGCAGGGCCTCAGATGTTGGCCTGAGCACATGCTGTGGTGCATGTGGGATGCATGTGTGTCCTTCAGGTATCCTTGTTCCAGGTCATTTCAGCTCTAAAACTCAAAGACAGTGTGTGCGTTAGACCTTGAAATGACCCTATAACCAAGGCAAATATAATAATATTGAAACTACATATGCGCCGTGAGCCCCAGTTGGAGGAACAGCTGTTACATTTTGGACCAGTTGAAGCTTCCAAACATGGGAATGAGATGGTGTAGCTCAGTGTCCTGCAATGGCAGTGGGTTGGACTCAGTGGCTTTCTGGCCCTTCCAATTCTACCATTTTATGATTCTGTGTTTCAAAAGCAGGCTCGTGTAGAGTCTTTGTACAAAGAAAGCCCTAGGAGAATTATTGAATATCTGTCTTGAACACTGAAAACAAGGAGGCTCTGGATTCTAGAAGGATCCCATTAAGCACTGGAGCTACAGTTCTGTAGAAAAAGGAGAAGTTCTGTAGAAGAAGTTCCGGCCTGCGGACCAAATCTGGCCAACCAAGTTGGCCTACAGGACCGAAGGCCAAACCCTTTCTTGAAGTCCTGCCCTCTATGGAAACAGGAAGCATAACAGTTCCCACCCCTCCTATACATACTTATCTAAAAGTAAGACCCATGGAACTCAGCATGGTGTGTTTTTGACATGAATAGGATTGTGCCTTTGATTATAAAATAGCTAAATAGGTTTAAGTGTGTTCAGGAAAATCTTTTGTCTTCTCTTTTCCCCAGTAATATGTTTGAAACTCCAGAAATCTAAGCGGGAGTACTGAAGAAGGCAGAGGCTGAAACATGTAACCAAAGAATGTTAAATCTACCTCTGTTTGGTCATTCAATTATTTGCATTTATTATATATGTCTCTCTCTAAAAGTTAAGAAAATATTAGCATTGAAACCCCCTTGAAAATAAAAATACAAAAATTATTCCTGTATAAATGGCAGCCATTTCTGACATATTACTAGAGACCGAGTAGGGTAGTGAGTTCCTTTGTCAGAGATTTTTAGTAAGTTCCTTGTCTGTTTGCTGTGGGTTATACAGATTTTTACCAGAGGCAGATAGGGTAGCATTTGCTTGAATCCTCTGACATCTTAGATCAGCGTTGCACATAAGTTAAGTCTGGATCTACTGGCAGATCTGATGATTTACAGTAGATCAGCATGGATCTCTAACTCCCAGCAACAACAAAATGACTCCCATCCATCCCTAATCTAAATGCTGCTGCCAAAATGAAGAAAGCTTGGTTTAACCTGGAGTAAATTTTTGTGTGGAAAAGACTGAGCTCCATTCACTTCAGGACAAATAAAGGTTTTGATTGAGTTGGAAGCAAAATCATTGCAACTGGATGTCTTTTGTGCCAGACTCCAACTAGTGTATCTCAAGATTCTAGTAGATTCTAGCACTGGCCCAACACCGTTTTAAAAAATAATTTAAAAATAATTCCGCTGGAACTTGGGGGACTAGATGAAGCTGCCTGACTTATTAATGCTTGCAGCAGACAATCCAGTGCTCCAGGCTTCAGCTATCATGGGGCACCATCAGGGACTCTATGTGCGGTTGTCATATTTTAGAGTGGCACTGGGCAGAGCATAGATTTCCAGATAGTTTGGATTTCAGCTCCCAGCATTCCTGACCACTAGCCAAGTAAAACATCTGATCATCTACCTTTTGCCCATTCTGTTTAGGGCCCATACAGTGTTCTTTGTTAGCAACAATTCGATATTGTTATTGTTATTATTATTAAAATAATTGTACCAAAATTGAGATTGCATCCCTGGGACATAATCTATTGACATGGAGCCACATAGGAGGGAGGGAAGGATTCCCTCCAGGGCCCCGTGCCCTTGGGTCAGCTCTGCTGTTCTGCTGCCCTTTCTGGCATGCCAGATACACTACGCAACCTGGACTGGGGGACTTCAAGTGTATTTGGGATAAAGATGCCCAAAATAAGCGTGTGGTTCGTGTGTCTGGGTGGTGGCAGCAGAGACTTATTTCTGTCTGAAGGGAGAACGAGTCTGGAGGTGTATCTGCACAAATGTGCAAAGCCTGGAAAAAGCTGTAAGAGGAGCCCACGCATGGGGGGGTGTGTGGTGGGAAGTCTCATCGCCTGCTCTCTGGGTAAGAGAGCTGTAGAGGCAGATAGATTTTTATATAACCATGATAGCTCTGCCACTGTACATTCTCTGAACAATAGAACTAGCCTGAGAGGCAGCGTTATATAAAACCCCATCACTCGGTCTCTGTTGCCTTGTGTCTTTACAAATCTTTATGGAAAGACCTCTTCCTAATCTGACCACTTCTAAAGATCCAGAGAGATGGGGTTACCTACTCTGCTGAGCTGCTGAGACTGCATGCCCAGTTCTCTGAAAATCTTCTCTGCAGCTCCCAAACCCCTTCAAAGTGGCTGCCTGGAATCAGAAGCAGTTTGCCTTGTTGAACATATGCCGCTGTCCAGATTCGGGGCCTGTCCAGGCCAGCATTGTCAGCAGGCAGCACCTCTGCAAGCTGCAGGTGGGCATCTCCCCTGGCACTGAGTACCTGAGATGTCTTTTTCATGGGACTGGAGCTGGGACCTAGGATGTGCTCTGCACTGAGTTACAGCCCGTTTGCAAGGCCTAGTGAAAAAAAGGATTTATTCTGAGCCTGGCTCTCAGTTGCCACATTACCCCAGAGCAAAGGGCGGATGCCAAAGAACGTGAAAGGCAGATTGCATTCCTCCACCCCCATCTGAGTAGCCAGAACTGCCTGCTGCACATTCGTCGGGACCTGAGAGCACGGCTTCTAGGTCAAGCCGGAGCTATGGAATGTCTTTGTTAAAAATTAGGGACTGTACCTCGAGGCGGCTCCATCTGTACTTGAAAAAATGCCTGTCTGTGCTTTGTTTAAGAGAACTGCGTGCCGCATGGCAGCTGTGGACTCTCCATGGTGCGGCACCAATAAGAGAGATGAACTGACAGAAGGCGAAGCCACACCACTTAGAGCAGAGTATCTACCCAGCCACCGCTGGAGCTCGTGCACCCATCTGCTGTCAAATGTGTAGTGGTTTTAGGCCATTTTTATTGTCGCGGCTCCTCCACCCCTCCAGCAAGCCTGGGAATGGTAATTTAGTCAGGGTGCTGAGATCGCTGTTAGAGCTCCCTCGCACCTCCTCATCCAACTTGGTTCCCTGGGGAGAGGCCGTGATTATTAAACCCGTTTCTCTAAATATGCCATAGAGTTAAATTGACACGAGAAGGTTAGAGTTAATTTACATTATGTACAGCCCAGCCGCTAAACTAGGAGTAGCAACCTGGTGCCTCCAGCTGTTTTGGGTACGACTGCTGCAATCCCCCACTATTGGCCGTGTGGGTGAGGGCTGAGGGGAGCTGAGGCCCCAAACATCTGGAAGGCAGCAGACTTCCTACCCCTGCAGTAACTAAGCCCTCATCCAAACCCGGTTAATTTCAGGTGCAACATTTCTTCTTCATGTGGGATGCTCTGAGCAACCTCTGGCACTGCCTCTTCAGCTCTTGTTAACTTGTAAACCATCCAGTGATATGTTCTGCTGACAGCAGACATGATATTTGTTTACTAGATTTATATCCCACTTTTTTTCTTATGAACTCAAAGCAGCTTACACCATTCTCCTCTTCCTGCTCTCAACCTTATCCCCACAATAACATCCCTGTGGGGTAGGTTGGGCTGAGAAGCTGTTACTGGCCCAGTTGGCTCCATGGTCAAGCAGACACTAGAACCAGATCGCCTGTGTCCCAGCCCTGTGCTCTTAACCACTACACCACACTGTTTGTGGTGAATGGAACATGCTGTCCTGAAAGGTTGTCTAAATACTGGTGAAAATCTTCATCTTCATCATTATCTTGGTCAAGGGAATTGTTGCCTGCTTTATGTGCAATCAGATATTTGTAATTCCCCCGTCTGTCTGTCTGTCTGTCTGTCTGTCTGTCTGCCTGCCTGCCTGCCTGCCCGCCTGCCCTCCTTCCTTCCTCCCTCCCTCCCTCCCTCCCTCTCAGTCTTTTTTAGATGGTGACAGCTCAGTGGTAATGATTTGCAGGGCTTCATCTGTTTTGGCCACTGAGCACTCATACTACCATTGAACTGCTTTCCCAACAAAGAATAAAGTGAGATGGGGGTGCAGGGGGTGCAGTTCCAGGGCACAGTCCTTGAAACATGGGAATCACAAGTGGTAACACATCCCCTCTAGAATCTGACCCCCCTGGGATCCCCAGTTTGGCCTCCTGGGGGTCTCCAGAAAGTCATGCATCCTTCTCTTGGGACAACCTTCTTTCCCTCAACCACGCTGGCTTGCTGGTTTTCTGGCTTTTGTGCCGTGTTCTACCCCTGTTAGAAGGCCGAATTGCTTCTCCTAAGGTTTAGCTACTGACACTAAGAAGTCTCAGCTCAACATATGCTGGTATTTTGGCTTGCCCCTTTTCCATTTGCCCGCCACCCTGTTCTCCAAAATGAAGAACACTGCCCTGTTGTTTAGTACTTCCACTTTGCTGACTGGTGAGATATCCAGAGCAGCCTGCACAGCAGAGGTAAGCAACATTGTGGCCTTCCAGATGTTTGGGCCTACAACTCCCATCAGCCTGGCTGACACAGCTAATCCTAAGGGCAGTGGGAGTTACAGCCTAACATCTGGAGAGCCACAAGTTGCCCACCCCTGCTTTTCAGAGCCAGTCTCCTTTGGAGAATAAAGTGCTTATTGGAAATGTATGGGTTGATCAGGTATTACAAGGGTGTGGAAGCCAACATAGAGGTAGGTAGGCTTGCAGCAATATCAAGAGAAAAATGTACTCTTTCTAATAAATTGTGACAATCTGCTCCGTGTAATATTTACGGAGCAAAGGTCTCAGTCACCTTTCAGCAACTTGGTCATGCAACTCCAAATTCAAAGGCCCCTCTGACCTAAATTGGCTTCAGCCCGTACGCAGGCAGATGGGTGTGAGTCATATTCCAAGATGGCTTTTTCAGACAGCGTAATAGCCTATGAATGACCACTGCAAGTGATTAAGAGTCGCCGAGCCCAGGGAGGTATTCAGATGACACTGCCTGATACTGAGTCATCTGGCCCAGGACGGTCCGCGTCGGACTGGTGGTGGCTCCCCAAGGTCCCACCACGGGCCTTTTCCTACTCCTACAGTCCTTCAAGCCAGAGCCACTGGGACGTGGACACAGGACCTTCTGCATTCGAAGCAGAGGCTCCGGCACTACACTCAAATCCCAACAGGGCAGGGTAGCTACAAAATGTGCTCCAGCATGTCCCCAACTCTGCTCGGAGGATTTGAGCGGGTGGTGTGGGTGTGGAGAAGCATGACAAATGGCAGTCGGCCAGTACAGTAAATTATTAAATGCAGGTGGCAAAAGCCTCTAGAAATGGGCTGATGGTGTATATGGGGAGGCAGAACCTTTCTTCTCACTGCCAGGAACTAAGCCATAGGAGATGCATTGCCACCTTTCAGAATGGGGGAAAAACGCCACGAAGGACAGAGCAAGATTTGGACTGAAAGACAGGATTTGGCTCCCGAACCCTAACCCTACTTTATTTAGGTGTCACAAATTTGAATAGGAAATCTGCTTCTCTCCCCTTTTATCGTGGCCTTCCCAATTCCTTTCGTAGCTCTTTGCTCCCTAGACAACCTTCTATGATGGACAAGATTTCACATCTTCTGGATGTCTGGAGAGGAGGAAGAGATGTCTGCTGGAGCAAAGCAGATGATCGGCAAATATATTTCAGAAAATCAGAACAGACTGTTTTTCTAATAATGGCTGTTTCATAGAGAGATGTGCTTGTGCATAGCTTACTCTGGAGAGCCATGTATAATAGCATTATCTCTGGGACTTCCAGGTTTAATCGGTTTAATTGGTAGATTAATCAACTCAAGCTTGAGTTGATTAAAACTGCCCCTCTGCTCGATTAATCAGTGACAGCAAATTTTAATTGGTCAGGCTGTGAATTAAGGGCAGATTATTATTTTGAGGGGGAAGGTTTTTGGTACTGAGTCTATCATGAAGAAGCAAATGAAATAGCCAATGCCGAAAATTGCCATTTTGTCTTAACAGCCAGTTGTCGCGTTTGTTTACTATTAAGTTGGTAATAATATTGATTTTGAGGTGATTGGCTTATTCTGTTGAAATTTCTTTGACAAATGTATCAATTGAAAGGCAGATATTTAATCCATTAGAAATCCCTTTAGCTGACTACCAATCATTAACTATACAACCATAATATAATTTCAATTTGTATAAAATATAGGGAGAAAAGCAACTTGTCTCTTTAGTCTGGTCAAATTTTACCCTTGCAAAATGCACATTCTGGTGGTGAATTATCAGCAGCCACCCAAGTCACTTTTGCTTGAAACCAAATCCAAAGGTCCCCCAACCGCAGTCAACTCTTTACCTGGTCTTGTTGCACTACTCTGAGCAAGACTGGCACCAAGGGTAGGAGTGGTGGGGCGCCTGTCAAGGGCCACTCCCCAGCAAGGGCCCACCAGCCAGTGCCCCCTATTTTTCACCATGGCACCCTGCTTATTCACCTCCCCACATGGCCGGCCCAGGCAACAGTAGGGCTGAGCAGGCACTGGGGGTGCGGCTCTCTGTTTGCAGATTGCCTTCCTGCCTGTCGGGCAACAAGCAGTAGCGATTCTGAGGCACACGAAGGAAAGCACTAGCAACCGGTGACAGGGGCCACGAGCAGGGAAATTCACTGGGCGAAGGGGCTGGCCCAAGGGCCTTGAAAAACCTGAGGCCAGCCCTGATCCTGAGACCCGGTCCTGCCTTTATCGGGCCTCACCCACTGCCACCTCGTGGAGCTGCTTAGAGCAGGCCACCTCGTCCTTTCCCAGGGCAACTGGGGTGTGAGCAGGCCAGAGGCCCTGCTGCGAGACGGAGGAGCCCTGCCTCTCATCCCAGCGAGGACTAGACTGGGCTTCCTCAGTGGCAGGAGGAAGGCAGAGTGCCTATGCTCAGAGACCATTTCTTCTTTATGAGAACTTGGCCTATTGCGGGGCTGATGCCTGGCTTTGTAATTAACTAGAAGCTATATTCTGTGAGTAAACTCTTGAGTACCAGCCCTTGGTTCAATTTCAACCGAGAAAATCCTTGTATACGCAGGCCTATTTCTCCGTTCTAAACATGCATGTATTTCAGTCTGTCTGCCCTCCTCTGCCTCCCTTTTCTCCTTTGCTCTCATTTTCACTGATCTCTCTGCCATTATAGATTGCCTTGCCTGCTCACTGTCTTTGTTGGCTGTATCTGTCTACCCACTACCTTCCTACGCAGAGTGTCCTGTATACTAGAGCTAGGCAGGAGGTAGATTTTGGGGTGTTTCCAGACCAGTCACTCCTGGTACTACCAATCAAAAGGCCTTGTGTTGCTCTTCTGTCTTTCCCTCCTTAATGGATTTTGGTGATAAATAAAAATATAGAAGAACCGAGGAGAAGGAGAGCTTAGTCTTGCTGGACCCCCTCTCCCATTCCACCTCTGAGGCAGGGCAATTGCACAATAAAAGCCTCATCTGGAAAGCCCCCTGGATTTCCTGGTAGATCTCTGAGTGATTGATCAGCTTTCCGATTCCCAATCATTTAACAATAGCAACAACAAAATGACTTCCCTCTGCCCTAAATTACACCATCAAACTGAAAAGAGCTAGGAGAAACCAGGAATGGATTTTTGTGTGGAACATTTGTGAGCTCCGTTTAATTCTGATACTCTGAAGAAATGTCTGGCTCAGAATCCTTTCCTTTCAAGTCCCTGTGTTTTGCACCAGGCGCTAGGGGGGAAAATAATAAAGTAGATCTTGTGAGCCTGATGTCTGCCTGCCTCCCGCCCCCTGCTATAAATTCATAGCAGTCTCATTCTCCAAGTGCCGATCCTTCTATAGCCAGAACAGTACCATATACAGCATGTGCAAGAGAGAGGAATCCGCAGGCTTAAGGAGAAACCCTAAGCACACTCTAAGGGGCAAATAATGATATAATAAAAATAAGAATATAAACCCGTAGAAAAATAACTCAGGGAACATGCTCTCTGGGCTCAGAATACGATCTAACTGGTAGCAGGGATGGGAATGGACGACTATGGAGAATGGAAGGAGTTGGAATGGAGTATCTTGGAAGAGGGTATGGCTGGCCTGTGTGCTGAGCAGGGCTTCTCTACACAGTGCAGCATTTGCTGCAGGTCTCACTTGTGCGCATTTATTGGAAATAAATTTCATGATGTCCAGTTTGGCTTACTCATCTCTTAATGGTTGTTTTAGGATTGCAACTACATGCAATCATTCTCTATAATGCCCCCCTGTCACTGTTTAAATATTGCTCACTCGCTCATTATTTATACCTCTCAAGTTGTCTGTCCCCAGTTCGTTCTATCCATCAATCCTCTAGCAAATAGATCTCTGCCCAATTTATATCTCATAAATACCTCTCTGTCTCTCTTGCTCCATACATTTCACTGGTCCCTGTGCGGCTTCTCCACCTTTGCATACAAATGATCACTGGATGTTTTGCTGGGCGGTTTTTCTCCCCTCCTTTAATTGAAGCCCCTGATTTCTCGAGTTTTGAAGAGCCTGTGCTTTCCCAGGGTCTGTATGTGTTTCTGGCACTCCTTTTCTTGATACCTGCATTCTTTCTCCAAACAGCTGCAATGCAGGACCAATTGTGTGAGTGGTGGAGACAGGCGTGAGCTTGCTTGCTGTGTTTCTCATTCTCTCCCTCTCTCCCTCTTTTTCCCCTCCCAACTTCCAACAAAAGCCATAACTCATGTCAACTGGGGTAGCTTATGGGCTGCAGGCAGGAGGCTGGGCTGTAGTGGGGCGAGAAGTGGACGTGTAGCTTCAGCTGGCTGGCTCACACACATGGTTCTTAATTGGAAGCTCTGCCTATCTATCTGCATCTGGAACGAGTTCTCAGTGCTTGGCCTCTGTCTGCAACTCCGAAATTATTATTAATAATAATGAGTAATAATCATAGATGGTAGTGGCACACACCTCTGCAGGTCTCTCTGTCTCTGCTTCCTAAGCTGCTTTTGTGGTGCAGGTTCAGGGAAAAAGGCCTGAGCGTGGGGAAGGAGGGATTGGGGAATGCAGCGAACTTGGAGAATGCCCCCTTACCCAAAATACCCCTTCTGAGAATGGCAATTGAGGGGGGATATCTCAGCATTAAGGATCCATTAGTGACTTTGTGATGTCTTCAGGCCTTTCCCCAATCCCCCTCTTGGCCTATTTACTTGCCAAGCAACCAAGGGGCACCACTGGTAAGCTTTAATAGGCCAGGGTTCACAAAGGCTCTGGGTTCAAAGGTGGGCATGCAGAGGTGAGCAATGACCGTCATTTTCCCCACATGCTTGACCAGCAGTTTTTCCATGCACTCAGCTACAACTCAACATTGTGGCCACATTTCCTTACAGGGTCCCATCTGCCACAAACAAAAGGAATACCATGAGCATGTGTAGAGTGTCTTTCCCTTTTGAAATATGTGTAAATAGCTCACTGTGCATTTGAGATTATGGGTGTCCCTTCTAAGGCAGGTTTGAGCCTGAGAGCATCTCAGTTTAGCAACCAAGCGCCAAACACACAAGTGGATGTGCGAACCACTCCATAAGCATACCCTGCTCCCCCTTCGCCATTTTTATGCAATCCTTTTCAGATGAGCAAATCAAAACACACGATGTAGCACACGGCCTCTGAATGCCCCATTTCACACCCAGGCACAGGCACAGCCCTGTTTTCCTGAGATATGCGAAGGGAAGCGTGTGATTGCATGCTCCACAAGTGTGCTGTCATGCACCCCAGTGTGCACAATCTGTCACAAGTAGTGCTTTGATCTAGTGTGATATCAGATTCCACATGGGGTGCTCGCAGAAACTGACAACACATGGCAACACAAAGCTTAAACACAAGGAAGGGGACAGGGAGGAGGAAGGGGCTGGAGCTGGTTTTTTTCTTCTTGAACAATGAATTGCATTTCCAGGAATACCCACAGAGAAGCCTGACTGGCAGACAGATCTGTGATCAAAGGGGATGCTATGTGATGGCAGGTCGTTGCCTCAGAGTATACTAGAGGGAGACGCCCGGTTTGCACTGGAAAGCAACACCTTTTGACCTGATGGCAGTTGGCTAGAGGTGCATGGAGAAAGCCTCCACAGTGCCAACATCCTTCTGGACCACCATCACAGTGCATTTCCAGCACAGGACTGCCGTCTTTCACTTGAACAGTGACTTTCAGACTCTGGGCCATCTCAAGATGTTTTGCTGCCAGAAGCAGTAGGCAAGACGACGCCTCCTCCTCTTTCCTGGACAAAAGTTGACTGAACTAGCAGTTGAATCTTTCTGCAGGACTGGGAGTGGGGCAGCCAGGCAGTCTAGGGCAGAGTGCTTGGCCCACAACTCTCCCCGCAACTTTTTCTGCCTCTTCCCGGCATCTGTCGTCTGTGGTGACTGCCACATTCTGCCAATGGCAGGGCAACCCTGTTCGGACGTCCTGCCTACCAGGAGTGTTTTCTACATTTCTGGCATGGCATGGAGCCCCTTCCTGTTCAGGGAAGGACAATGACTTCACGGAACCTCAAGTGTATTTTCGGGGAAATTCAGAATACATGCGGGATGGCCGGAAAGGCCAACTGGATTTTCCACCCTGGTTCCTGAAATGCCTCAGGGTGGTGTTTCTCTGACTGTTGCTGCCTCTGTTGCTGCCACCAGGGCATTGGTGGCAAGAGGCAATGGGCAAATTTGCTCAGGCTGCCCAGCCTTCACGAGGTCATAGAAAGGAGTCTGCAGTCTAAGTGACAATGAAAGAGCCGGGAAAAGCCTGTGTTGTAGAAAGCTGAATTGGCATTTCGACCTCTTGGTTAGAGCACAAGTCTCCTGCCGCCCCCACCCCTCATTCCAGTTCCCATTCCACCTTTGTGCTCATTGCTTTGCATCTTTTGCTCGAGAGCGAGAGAGAGCGAGATGCAGCACTTGCTGTCAGGAAGACTGTCAGGGAATGCTCCACCTCAGTGATGCAGTGTGGCCACAATAATGAGTATATTCCATCAAGCTGTGACTTCATTTTATTTATTTATTAATCTATTTAAAACATTTCTATGCCGCCCCCATCACAACAAAGCCTCGGGACGACTTTATGTCTATTTAACTTCCTAATCAGGGGACTGAATCAAATGTGTGGGGTTGTTGTTGTTGTTGTTGGGCTTTTTGCATGGATGCCTACCTGTCAGAATCAGCTCAGCAGAGCCCTGAATTTTGCATGCAGAGTTGAACGCCACTGTAATGGAAGGATAGCAAGTGTGTGAGTGCAGGAAGCCGATCAGGTGGGCAACAGAAATCCCTGAATTCTTTCCCCGGCCACCTCTGCAAAACGCCAGAGGGCGGGAGTCGAGGCAGGCCCAAGCATGGAGGAGGAGGCTGCATGCACGAGCTATTAAACAGAGTGGCTCTGCATTTGGGCAAGGGTGTCTTTTTTTAGTCCGTGATTTTGACGCTGCTGCGCTGGGCTTTCCTCCACCAGGGGAGTGGAGTGGAAGCTGCGGATGCTGAATGTGGCACTTGCCTGTAGTCTGCTCTCCCTGAGCGTATGTGTAAGAGTAATGATAATTATAATAATCTCTCCAGATTCCCTATCAGCTGGCATTGTTCTGTGCCTGACTGTTCGCTGGGGGAACACAGTGAAGCCCGTTCTCTTTCTCACTGATTTTACTCGGCTTCCATCCCCGCAACTGAGACTGTGCGGGGATCTGGGCACCTCGCCATCTCACTTCGTAACAAACCAGACCTCACGCAAATAAAGAGATGAGGTAGAACGGTGGAAGGTTGCATCCTACCTTCCAGCCTACCTTTCTCAGAATCCCAGTTTCCAAATGTAAGCCCTAGTTTCTAGACCCTGATTTTTAAGCCCATAATCCCCATTAGGACTGACTATAAAACCCTGGTTTGCATGCATTATCCGTTTATGATGTAATCCTATGTATGTTTGGAGAGGAAGAGTCCTCCTGGTCCCTCCATTCTCCAACCAGCATGAGAATTGCAGGATTTTCCCCCTTTCTAAACATGTATAGTATTGCACCCTAAACCACCCTCTGAATTTGCAAAGGCCCCAGATTTCACTCCTATTTGTAACTCAGTATCTCCTGCACAGATGATAAGATCCCAAAAATCCTAACTCGAAAAGATCTTCTATTCCATATCTATAACATTAGCATTGCCTATTTCCCCTGTCAGAAGCTTTGAGTTTTGTCTGATGAGAAGTGCGGACACACAGATGAGGAAGAAAGGCTTCACCTGTTGACTTCCAGCCTACCATACTGTTGCTCAAGCCCCAGGGGAAAATGGGTAATCATAATTTATGGATGCTTCCAGACGGAGGGATTGTAGTGCTAGCAATTAGAAAGCATGGTGCAGCTCTTCTGCCTTCTCCTCCTTAACAGACCTTTTGTGGTAAAAGTAAAAGAACAAAGAAAAGGGAAGCAGCACTGGGAAAACACAGGAGGGTTATACTGGAAGACGGCAAGATCTGGACCCTCCATAAGAGTCCCTGGATCAGGCTAGGCAAAAGCCTCGTCTGGAAGCATCCTGTATCATCGTAACTCTACGGGAAGAAGCAAAACCCATTCTAGTTAGCACTACCCCCAATCTGGGACCAACCCGACCTCTACTTTCACTATCTCATTGGCCAGAAAGCAGCTTAGTCACTCTGGATCATGAGCGTTTGATTGCCCAATCACACTTGAAGGAGAATGGTGGTGTGAGGTTTTTAAGCATGCAAATAAGGGAAACGAAAGCAGCCAGTCACACAGGAAAGGCAGCCCTAGGAGGATCCTGATATTCAAATAAGGGGAAGCCGACATCCAATCCGGTATGATAACGGGCCGGCAAGGGACCTCTTGGGGTGGGGGAGCACTGCCGATCCAAGCTGAGCAGCCTGCGAACAAGCAGCCCGAAGGGCTAAATCGCACCCTAATTATGTGCTGGAATCTAATCTTGATGGGGATCTGACTGGATATTACTTTCCTTTCTCTAAGTCCAGTTTTGCTGTGCATGATGTGCACACTTTTTTGTCTGCTTCTCAAACTTTTGATAACCTGGAAGCCATTCCCAATGCCGATAATTGTCTCTATAGACACAGTAATTGCTTGTTTGGAGTGAGCATATCTTGGCTTCTTCAAGGTCTGGATGAGAGAATGTTTGGGCTCTGCAGAGAGGAGGGATGGAACTGAGATAGATATATTTCTGTTAGCTGCAAATGCAGAGAGCAGCAGATGCACATTCCTTTTGAGGGCTAGTGTGATGCACAGAGTGCTGGACATGGATTAGAGAGAGATGGTTCAAACTTTTGCTTTCTGCATTGTTTTGGGCAGGTTATGACTCATCCTCACTTCATAGGACCAGAGTTGTCACCAAAGGGCATACCCACGTATCTGAGCTGGGCTACTGTCTTGCTTGGTGAAAGTTTGGGATGCAAATGTAGCAGATAAGATTCCTCTAGTTATTCAGCTAGTTTTTTATTTTTGGCAACCTTTCTTGGAAATCTTTGAAAACAGAAAGATAACATCTTGAGCAGAGTGCTCCCAAACTTTTTGATGGGCAATAATCACAAGCCAAATGGCCATAGATGGATAGCTTCTTAAGCACTCCGTGGTTGCTTCTGAATCATCCACATCTTGGCATGATCAGAGATGGATAGGCCATTGGCGCATCTGTTTTTGCAAAGAGATGACCTTGGCCTGTATCTTTTCTCAACATGTAAATTTAGCAAATGGAATAGCCAATCATGACCATGAATATGAGCATGCCGAGCAACCAGAGCTGAGGTAGGTTGAGTACCTGAGCCAGTCAGGAGTGGCATAGGCTACCAGTGCAAATGGCTTTGGAGACTGTCTCCACCATGCTCAGAGTATCCAGCCACAGGACCAGAGAAAGGAACAGTCGGAGGCAGGGCCGTCTTAACGCACGGGCCTGATGGGCACTTGCCCGTGGGCCCCACACTAATCTGTGTATGTTAACCCTTGGAAAATGGGAAAACCTCCAAAATTAACAGCAGTTGTAGTTGTCGTAGGGGCCCCAGTACACTGCTTTGCCCGGGGCCCATAATGCTGTTCAGACGGCCCTGGTTGAGGAGCCCAGTGTAGGGTCCTTTCATGCAAATGAACAGAAGACAGGACTGGGAATGATTGGTGGGCCTGCGCCCCGGGGCCTCCAGCACAGGCTGCAAGCGACATGGTGCTGCAACATAAACAGCTCTGGTCGGTGCCAGGGTGGAAGACTGTTTTGGGACCCTGGATATGCTGCTTGGGGTTCCAGGGTAGAGGAAAAACTGGCCTTCAAGGAAAGGAAATTAATTTAAAGTAAAATTAATTCATTTCAGTAGTTACCCATGGAATACCCATGGAATTACTACATACTGCAGTAATCTCTCATCTTCTCCTAATGTTAGTTTCTTGGTAGACCTGTTGTGATTCTTGTTTCTGTGGAAAAATAGAAGTATCAAGAAAAATGTTGTTACAGTGCATGACAGGCTGTGGAAAAATAGCTGTATTGGGGAAAATGTTATTACAGTGCATGACATCTTCTGTTCTATGGTTGTTCTTCAGTCTATACATCCCTAGCTTTGCTTACTCTGAATGGGGTGGAAAAAGACAGTTCTGTATTGCCTGCAGGCAAACACTGAACTACTAATCTTTCCAACACCTTCTCTCTCTCTCTTTGCCATGCAGAAAGTGGCCAGGGGGCAGGGTAAGGGAAGACACGGAACAAATCAGGGGACTGTAGTGGGCCAGCTGTTTGCCAGTCACCATCATAAATTTAGAGGAATGTTAAATGCCATTAAAAATAGCCCCATATCTTCCACTGCAGAAGAAATGGGGAGGGAAATTAACACACACACACACACACACGAGCGCATGCATGCACGCACACAGCTCAACGACCAGTCAGGCTATTTTGGGGATAATGGTTTTCCTGGAAGGAGAAAAGAATCCGATAGTCCACTGAAGTGATGTGGTACTGCCCGCTCTCTGGGCACAGGCACGTACGCGCACACACTCTCACACACACACATTCCACACTGGAGTGTGAGTGGCTGTTTTGTGTGCATGTGTTATTATGTCACTGTTCTAGCTCGGTTAGCTGTGACCTTGGATGAGAGGAGAATGCGATGAGAGAGCTTCGTCAGACACTGCCCTCCAGGAGACAGAGCCAGGCACTGGGCCAAAACCCGGCGTCCTCCCTTGTTCCCTTCCTCCCAATCCCCTTCTGCAGTTCCTCTCCCCTTGGCAGTGAGGACAGCCTCCTCCGTCTCCATGGCCTCCCCACCTCTGAGATGCCGGCGGTCTCCAGCTGTGTGGAGCAGCAGAAGTGGCACACTGCACCCGGGGGGTCTTTCTAGCTGGCTGAACCATCTCCCTCTGACATGTCGCCTTGGGTTAAATCAAGTTTTGGGGGGCTGCCCTTATATAAGCAGAAACGTGGTATCTCGGCTGAGAAGAAGAGGCCTTTTTGGCCTGACAACTCATGAAAGGACCATGAGAGAGGGAATGGGAAGAGACTGGAGACATCAGAGTTTAATCGCCAGCTTTAAGGCCCAGTCCAGGGGCTCTCAAGCTTTCTGGCTCCAGGGTCCTCTTGAGAGAGCCGAACGTGACTGAGGTCCATCAATCACAAAATTGTTGGTGCCAGTCAAAGTGGTAGCGGACGGAGGCTGAGTTAGGCTGATCTCATTCAGCCAGCAGGCTCCCCGCTGCCCCCATCACCAACAACCTGAAGGGATGGAATCTGCAAGCAAGTTGATCCACAGTTTGTAGGAACTGGACTCCAAATTATCTGACCTGGTCAATAAGGTTACACAGGGAAGCTGTTGGAGACGTTTCTCTGGGGTTCTGTGCTGCTCCCCAAGCTGGAAGGAGGATGAGGTCCTGCTTGCTAGAGCAAGGAAATCGTGGGCTCTCGCGGGTTTAAATTCTGGTTCCAACAAAAAAGTAGAAGGCATTTCTGGAAAATAGGCCCTCTCCACCAGGTCTGGAAGATAAATCTGCTAATTCTCCCCCCTGGGATTTCAGGGAGTGCTTGGTCTTTGAAATGTGGGTGGGCAGGAAATTGTGTGTTCTTGTCCTGGAGCTCCTCACTGACAACCACCAATGCACGGGGACTGTAGTGAACCAGTCAAGGAGAGGTCTTGCTGCGGCAGGTGCGCACCTGCATCCAGCGCTCACTGCTGCCGTACTCACTCCAGGGCTCTGCCTCGGCATTGAAAACAGGGCCCAAAACACAGTCCAAAATGCTGGTCAGTAACAACCCCCTTCACGTGCTCCAGCTGAAAGTGTGTTCATCCGTAGTGGTATTTCTTCATACGGAAGGTATTATGGAGCCTCATCCCTCCCTGGCCGCCTCTGGAGAGCGCCTCCACTCCTTGTGAGAATTGGCAAGAGAGACTCCCACAGTTCTCCAGTCTTACTGGATGTGCGGAAGGTGCCTAGTGCTGCTGTGAGTCCCACCTATTACAAGGAGAACACCCAAACTAGAGAGCCAGTGTGATGTGCTTAAGGGCTTCTAGTCCCCACCCAGCCATGGAGCTCACCAGGTGACTCTGAGCCAGTCCCAGACTCTCTGCCCAACCTACTTCACAGTTTTGTTGTTGTTAGGACAGGACTGCCAGGAGATTATGTAAGCCACCTTGAGTTCCTTGAAAGGAAAAAAGGCAGGCCATGAATATAATAAACCAACCCAGGGTCATCCAGTGAAGCTGAATGATGGAACATTCAGCCCGGATAAACCAATGTGCTTCTTCACACAGCAAGTAGTTGCTGCCATGGGAAGTACTGAAGGCCACCAACTTGAATAGGTTTCAGAGGGGCTTAGATAATTTCCTGGAGAATAAGGTGATCAGTGGCTACTAGTCGCCGAGGTTTTATCCTACCTCCAGTGTTAGTGATGGGAAAGCTCTGAAGACCACAGGCTGAGGAACACGAGCAGAAGGTGCTGTTGGGCTCGTGTTCCACCTGCAGGCTTCTCATGGGCAGAGACATGAGGCTCGGTTACATCCAGGTGAGATTTCTGTAACTGCTACAGGGGAATATGGTTTGGAAACTGTGGCTATAAAGAATGTAGCAGTTGGGATGTTTATGGACCACCATCCACATTGGCTGCCTGTTCATTTCCAGGCACAATTCAGGGTGCTGGTTTTGGACTTTAAAGCCCTGATTGGCTTGGGACCATCTTCCCCGAAGGCCAGCGTATACCTCTCTGAGCATGTCCTTGCAGTTCAGCATCAGAGTTCTTCCTCTCTGGCCCACTGACAAAAGCCATTATGCTGGCAGCTACTAAAGACAGGGCTTTCTCAGTGGTGGCCCACTCCTTTGGGACTCTATCCTCAGGGAGGTACAAATGGCCTCCTCTCTGCTGATTAAAACAAAAACAGAAGACATTTATTCTAGTCTGCATTTGGTGCTTTGCAATTACGAGGTTCTGCTCTTGCTGTGCGTATGTGCAATTAACAGTAATTTGTGTGTTCATGTTTGCATAATATTGTAAGTTGCCTGGAGAGGAAGTGTGCCCTAAAAGATGGGTTAAAAACATGTAAGTAAATAAATACATTTGGTTGGACACCATGGGAATAGAATGCCAGACTAGAGAGGCCTTTGGTTAGATCCAACCTGGCGATTCTTAAGCCTTGACGTGTAGCAGGTTTTGAGTCAGGTAGAACGGACAAGTGCTCACTTTAAGAAAGGCGCCATCTGGGGATGCTGACCTGTGATGATATTGTATCTTGGGCAGGCCAAAGACAGTGATGATGAGGAAGAAGTGGTGCATGTGGATCGAGACCATTTCATGGACGAGTTCTTTGAACAGGTAAGATGATGATTTTCTGCAAAAGAATCTCGGCCCTTGCAACTAGAAGATGGGCAGGTCACACCAACTGAGTTGAAATATTTAAATTCAATCTATTTGCATACTTTCAGCTAAGTCCCAAGATGTTTGTAGGGAACGGGATAGAAAAGCTTTTAATAAATATGTTGGTTTTGTTTTAGGAAATTTATTACACGTGTGTATTTTTGAGGTATGGTTAGCACTTAAGAAGATAAGCCTTTGTCTTTTGAAATGTCAAAGCTACCATTCAAGAGCCAAAACTGAGAGAACCAGCAGAACATTTTGAAGACCTGCACTTTCGGGCTTATCAGAGGAAGCTAATATCCATCCCGTAAGCCAAAAGCATAATGCACTTTAAATTCAGGTTTTCACACATTCCTAGGCAAAATCACAGTTTGGAGAGCTGTGTGAAAATGCCCATTTGACAATTTAAAATTTGGGAGAACTTTGTCTCAGATGGAGCCACCCAATTTAGAGACAGCATAGCTCTGAATACAGAGCTCTTTGCTGCTCTGGCAAGAGGCAACGAGTGCGATTAGAGAGCTGTTTGTCAGCTTCCAGAATAATCAGACTGACCACTGTCGGAGACAAAATGCTGGAATACGCAGACTTGGGGAGGTCCAGGAGGACTCTTGTGATCTTCTCATGGATCGCCTGTTATGTCTGTGCAAGATACTGAGATGAGTACTGAATTCCTACTTCTTGAGCCCTGTTCTCATGTCTGGCTTCTGAAATCTCACTCGACTTTGAGTGTACAGTTTCAGGCTTATCTCCGCAGGCATAAGGTCTGGAAAATCAAGAAGTGCGAGTTGCAGCTCTCAGGATCCTGAACTCTGTTGTGTACCAAATTGTGTACTTCATGGTTGCAAATAAAGGGGCAGCCAGAGGACTGGGATGGGGGGGGGGGGAGGTGCAGACTCATGAGCGTTGGTGTAATTTGCTTTGCATGACAAACTCCCTAAGAGGCTGCCCTTTTCCCATGCTTGGCTCAACTTCCAGAGCACCATTGAAATGTTGCCTCCTGTCAGAGATGGCTTACAATCCACAGACAGCATCTGGCCTCTAAAAGCATCTTATCCTTTCCTCACCTGCCCACTCCAACAAGACAGTTTTTAATTCAAGTGCATCAACAAGTTTTCCAGGCCTGAAATATACATGATGGCAGCGGGCCCAGACCTGGACAGCATTCGGGTCAAGAGAAAAGAGATTAGAATTCCCATTTTTAAAGCAATAGGGCATGGGGGTGAAGGGAGCTGAACTTTCCTATGCAGCTCTTCCTTGCAAGAATTTTCTCTCAGCCACTTTCAGGAAGAGATTGTGAGGAGGTAAGCCAAGGGCAGGGAAACGTCAGCAATAGCTCACGTCTGTGTGCTTCTTTTACTTTTAAAAACGGGCACCAAAGAATAAACATGGTATATATGACTGGGGAAGCTGCAAGTTTAACAAGACTGGATTTTAGGGACCATGCATAGTTTCGATCTAGGTTTCAGCCAGAAGAAGGATGTTGTTTTCCAAAGGTTTGTGTGTGTGCATGCATGAGAGAGAGATTCTGCAGTTCAACATCATCACTCCTCTTTTGGTTTCACCTGTCACACCCCAGCCATGCCTGGACTCATTTGCCTCGTAGCCATGAATACCCTTTCCGCTTGCTCTGGTTTAATGCAGAGGGTGGTTTATGCAGGCCAGGACATTTCCAGCTTCCAGCTTTGCAAAAGCAAAATGCCACCAAGAATATGGAATGTGGCCATCCATGTACTTCCCTTCCCTTTCCCTGCATCCCTCCCTCTTTCTCAAGAGCTGCTTAAGAGGGTACCCATGGCTTGTATTAACTCCTGCTTAAACACGTGCTTGGGATCTGCGTGAGAGCAAAGCTCATCAATATTCAAACAGCATGCATTTAATATGTGAGAGCATTTTTAAATGATTCCAGGCAGTCTCCAAAATGATCAGGTGTGGAGACTGGAGGAGGGCAGGAAGGCCGTTGGAACTTCGGCCTCCGGTGGCTGCAACCAGGTCGCAGGCCTGGTTTTCCTTATCAAAGATACTTGTAGCTGAGACCATACAATGCACTTTAGAGAAAACTTGCTCTTTGTCTCATATTATGGTGCATGGTAATAGCATCACTTATAGAAAATTCTTGCTTCATGCCCTTTGCCATGTTCATCAGAACCAAGTGTCTTTGCCTTCCACAAATGCAGAATACCACGTGATGTTTGGTGCTGGTTATGGAATCAAATATTTCGTTGTGTACTTTTAATTTCCTTTCTGTTTTGCCTTTTCCTCTGAGGAGCCCAAGGCAATGCACCTGATTCCTCACGTAACAACAGTCCTATGAGCAAGGTTAGGCCTGGAGTCAGTGAGAAGCTCAGGGTCATCCAGAATGCGGCCTAGAACTCAAGTCTTGCCAGTCCTCAGCCAATACCCTGTACCATACCAGCTCTGATGCAGATTTCAGAGATACTCAGGCTTTGCCCCATTTTGCAAAAAACATTTTCTAGCTTTCATGAAAATATACACATTGTGTGACTTGGAAGTGATTCTGGAATTCAAGAAATGGTGTTACTGTGTTGAGTCCCCTCCCATGGGGACTTGACTCTCTTGTTCACTGCCTTTCATTTAGCCATACCTCACCGCTTGCCCCCTTTCTGCAGAATTTTGTATTCTGCTTAAAATACACACACCTGCCCATCATCCTTCAAATAAGCATGCACATTTCACAGTTTCCTGTAAAATTAGCCAGTGTCGCTGCATAGTCAATGATCCCAGAATATGCTTGCGAACTTTTCTTCTGTGTGCCAGGATACTGATTTGCCTTGGTTGTGTAAGCATCCATCCAACATTCATAACTTGTGAGCACTTAACACTTAACTTGTGAGCACTACTTGTGATGGCAGAGTTGTTGTTGTGGTATGTAGGTGGCCAGTTGATTCACCTGCAGCTCACCTCGTTGAAGCGTCTTTTCTGATGGAAGCTTCCCCCGCTGTGCTTCATCACTGGATTTGAGCCCACCTGAGAAAAATACAAGAGGAAAGAAAACACGGAGGCAGAGATTCCCCAGACACCTCACTTGCTCTACAAACACATCTTCTTCTGCATCCAACTTCAGAGAAGAGGGAGGGGGACTGGAATTTCAGCGAACAGGCCTCTCTCGGCCTCGTGTGTAGGCCGAATGTTCGTTTGATGCGCAGCATGCCTGCTTCTGACGTGGAGGAAGGGACAGATCGGGGCTGGCATGTGGACCGTGGGTTTTGAGTGAGGGTATCGGTAAAGCGTCCGTCTGCAGGCTTCAGGACCCTGGAGAGGGTGTCTAGGAGTTCCCTTCAGAAGGAGCCCACGGTTCCAATCCTTTCTACAGGGCAGTGCCCCGTAGTGTTCATGCTGGGGCACTGCAGCAGTTTCATTCCAGAAAACTACCTTGGCCACCACCTGTCAAGATTTAGGGAGTATTTAGCCATGAACAGCAGTTTCATTCTACCCTTTATCTGACCAGGAATGGGGCATTTCAGAGGGGTGGGGATGCAGGGGAACTTCTGGCCTTGAGTCCAACTCATGGCCTCGCATCTCTCAGCCCTGCCTCCGGCAGAGCTCATCCGAGGTGCCTTGGTGACTCCAGCCCCCTTCATCTCCCCGCTTTCCTTTTGCGTTTGGGCTTTCTTGGAGTGCTTTCTCCTTCCCTTCTCGCTAACCCTCCATATTCATCCTTGCCCTGTCTTTTGCATGCGTGTGTGTGGGAGAGTGTGAGGGCAAGGTAGAAGGGGGATTTGTGTAGGCCCAATGCATACATGTGGATGGATGGATGGGTGTGTGTGTGTTGTATGGGGTGGAGAGTGTGCATGTGCATCTCTGGCATTTGCCCCTCAGAATGTGAACCCATGAGGGAGCATGAACCTCGGCTCTTCGGGAATGTGACCCTCACCCCCACCCCCCTCCGCTTCAGCTGATCCCCTGACCTCCCAAATGGGAAAGGCTGTTCCTGTTGGGGTGGAAACACTTTGCTAAACGAATGATAAGATCTGGCTAACAACAGAAAGGGAGCATGGGCTGGGGCAGGAGATGCCCATACATGTGCTCGGTCGAGGCCGCCGTCCCCACACTGCCAGCGTCCCCTCAGCGCTGGGGTCACACCGACGGTATGCTAGGCAAGGCCTCCTGCCTGGACTGCAGAACTGGCAGAGAGCAGACCTGCCGGGCCCTGTGGCTGGACCAGTTTGGCCCCGGAGACAAGTGTGGGGAGGCCATACCAACAAAGCCCTGCTCCCAGCTTCCACATCCACCGGTATTTATTAATTGCACGTTTAGGCCTCCCTGGTGTAAGCCCTCCCTCAGAACCCTCCCCACAGGTGTCACTCCATGATGACATCACCCCACCTAAGATGTCACCTTGTGATGACACTGCTGGCTGACGTGGTGTGTGCCTCAGCCGGCTTCCTGTGTGAGGCACTGAGGATCCGGACCGAGCACTCTTGGACGTTGGAGGGGCATCACACAGATCTGGAAGGACTCATGGGCGTGTTCAGTACAAACGCCTGGAGAGCGCTAAGGTAGGCGAGGCTGCAGGAGAGAATGCCGAGGGAGTGTGAAGGGGCTGGAAAGCGAAAGCAAAAAACAGGAAGGGCACCCAAAGAGTTTGAGGGAGAGTCATCTTTCCCCAGCCCTGCACTCGGCAGCATTCAGGCAGAAACTACAAGTGTGGCTTTTGCATCATTTCCCTAGCTGTGTGGCCGATCCATTCTTCCACCTTTGAAATTTCATGACTTTCTGGCCAAGGGCACCAAAGACCTGTCCTGTACTGACACTGGCAAACCCAGATCACCCTGTCAACAGCTTGGGGGTTGCAGGCAACCGTCAAGCGAAGGAGACCCACGTGTGCCTCTGTCTCTCCCCAATCAGGTGGAGGAGATCCGCGGCTGCATTGAGAAGCTCTCGGAGGATGTGGAGCTGGTGAAGAAGCAGCACAGCGCCATCTTGGCTGCCCCCAACCCGGATGAGAGTGAGTGCAAACGTTGGGCGAGGTCACAGAGCGGTGCCATGCGCTCTCTTGTCCTGTGGGAGGAGCGGCACGCTGGCCACACACAGGTGAAAATGTCCGTTCTTGCTCAGGCCTGATGCCTCCGCTTGTGTCCTCTTTGCAGAGACCAAGCAGGAGCTGGAGGACCTCACAGCTGACATCAAGAAGACTGCTAACAAGGTGCGCTCCAAGTTGAAAGGTAAGCGCTCGAGCTGCAGCTGCAGCTGGGGGGATTGGGTCCTCATCCTCTATATTTGGAGTGGTTTGGGGGTTCAGAGGCCACCAAGTACATTCATGACTGAGATACCATTTGAACCAAGAATATAGCTTCTGCACAGACTGTTGGCAGAGGTAGAGGTGCCCGGGTCTGGTGCTGCATGGGAATCCAGCGTCTCTCCAATGCTGTCAGTGCTGAGCAAAAATGGCTCCCTGTATTTTCACGCTGTGGGGGAATGCTATTTCATCTGATCTTTCAGGGGAGGGATGATTTTGCAGGGTGGGGAATGCTGCACAGAACTCTTTCTGGAGTTTATGAGGGGGGCACCTTTTTCCTCCCTGAAGCCCCTGTAAGAGATCCAGTGTGGTGTAGTGGTTAAGAGCATGGGACTGGGACTCAGATGATCTGGGTTCTAGTCCCCGCTCAGCCATGGAGCCAACTGGGTGACTTTGGGCCAGTCACAGACTCTCAGCCCAACCTACCTCACAGGGTTGTCGTTGTGGGGATAAGATGGAGGAGGAGAATGATGTAAGCTGCCTTGAGCCCTTTGTAGGAAAAAGGCAGGATATAAATCACAATATAAATAAATATAAATAAAAAGAGTAATGCTACATCATCAGCAGAATGGTACCCACGGATTTTGAAAAATGGCAGCTGTGAGAAGGGGCTATGTCTCGCGGTTGTGAGTTTTGCCCCGCCTGGCTATATGACTCCTTCCCATCAAGAGGTTAGGGGTGGGGGGTCATCCTCATTTCCCTTCCCATTCCTCCTAGCCATCCAAATTTAAACATACTATTCTCCTCCGAGACTTCTTGAGTCAGCCATAGATCCAGCATGAGCGGGTGAAGCCCATTCAGGCTGCATAGGCTTTTGCAGCATGGTCAAGCCCCCGGGAAGCCAGCAGGGTGCTCAGGTGGGCGCTCTGAGGGTGGGGAAGGTATCCCAGCCCTGGGACCTTTTAGCCTGCTGCCCAAAGGCTCTGCAGCAGAGGCGACAGCAGGGATGCAGATGCTCCAGGCTGTGCCCTGGGCAATTTCTGACACCCACAGCAACTCTTTCCTTTTTGCCCATTCCATCTCTCCAGCGATTGAGCAAGGGATTGAGCAGGAAGAAGTGCAGAACCGATCCTCAGCTGATCTACGGATCCGGAAAACACAGGTACCTGAAATTAGACTTGAAAAAATTCTTGGGTCATTTTTCTCTTCACACCCTCTTTTTATGTTTTTTAAATAAGTTTGGCTTTTCCCTGCAGCTTCATTCATCTGGAATTTATATGAACTGATGTAGTTTTATTAGTTATTACTTATGCATTAAGTATCACCTTATTATTGCTTGAACCCACTTCTAAGTTAATGGGGATATTGGTTTAAAGACTGTGGAAAGGAAACCCTGATTGCAGAATGAATCTAACAGAACAGAGACTGAGGTGGTGGTGTCCAAAAGAAAGAAGATTTTGGCACAGGAATGGTACTGTTGTCCTATCACCCCTTGGGAGTCTGTTCCTGCTAACCAGGCCTTTACTCAGCTAGGGCTTGCAAACCCCAGCCAAGGCTGTCACCAGTTAAAACCCTTAGGAAACAACCCTCAGGCCCCCTTTCCATCTAAACATGAACAGGATTGTGCCCATATTTGATTCAGCACAACAATTCTAGTTTTTGGCCGCGGAACGAGTAAGCAGATGCTGTGGATTTCCCAGCTCCCACCATCCCTGGTCATTGGCCATGTTTGCTGGGGCTGGTGGGAGACGGGAGGGCAATAAGATCCTGAGGACCATGAATTTCCCACCACTGTTCTAACGGATTCACCTGTCTTGATCAGTCAATTAAATCTGCACACTTTGACATTTGAGAAGAGGGATAGTGCTGAAGAAAAAATGTCTTTTTTTTGGCGAACGTGCACATTGGTCACAGCAGGCAACGTCTTAGAGCAGGGGGTGCTTCTTGCTGTTCGCATGTGGCACAGCACACATCATTGTAGAAGAGGCATTCCCACACAAGGAGGAATGCCTCTTCTCAAATGGTGCTTCCCTTGTGCATTTCACGTGTGCGTGTGCATGTATGTGTGCGTGTGCACGCTGTGTTTCCTTTTTGCTTTTAGACACCCCAATTTGAGATTAGGAACATATGATCCTCCAGAAGTTGTTCGATTCCCAACTCGCATCATCTCACTAATGGCTATGCGGGCTGCGTAAAACAACATCTGGACAACCACATGTTTGCCGCTACTGTCCTAAGACTAAGGGCTTTTATAGCTGAGATTATGAGTAAAAACACACCCGCAATTCTGAAAAGGGTCCTATTAAGTTGCGTGTTTGGGCCATGCGATTTCATTTCAGCTCTGTAATCAATAGGGACAGACCTTGCAATGAAACAAGGAGATGAGGGAGAGGATTTCCTTTCTTCTCCCTACCTTCTTCCTCCTCCCTGACGGTCTCCCCATTTTGCTGGCTAGCACTCAACCCTCTCCCGCAAGTTTGTGGAGGTGATGACAGAATACAACACAACCCAGTCCAAATATCGGGACCGATGCAAGGACCGCATCCAGAGACAGCTGGAGATAAGTACGTTGTTCCACCGATGTTTGTCATTTACACATGCCCCCAGTGTTGTGCCATTTCTGAAAGAAACAAATCTCATGTTTCCCTCCTTTTCATTTAAAATCTGTCCCACTGAATACATTCTGGCTGGACTGTGCCAACTGGATGAATCTACTGGCCAATGGGGATGGGAGCTGAACAAATGATGGGAGCATTTGTATTAAAAAGATGAGAGTATTACTAAGCATGTGCAGAATGGACTCCCCTCACTGCCAAGTCATGATAGACACCCATGAGCACCTGAGATCAGGGGCTGGACTTCCAGGGAAAGAGGAGTACATTTGCTGAGTAGGGGTGAGAGCTGGCACAGTTGCAAGCAGAAAGCAGAGGGCCCCCACGTCAAGCCAACCTCCACGGCTCCCTGTGGCGTTTAAAGATGCATGTGCCCTTCCTTCTTCAGTCGCAACTGCCTTGGCCTAGCGGGCGGCAAGTAGCTGCCACTGGTTTGGATGAGCCATGGCTTAAACCAAAACCAAAACAAACCTAGAGGTGGATGCTCAGCAGTGGCGCCTTGTCCTTCTTGGTGAAGGACAAGAGAAACAGTAAGTGAGGTGGTCCGGAAACCACCATCTTCCCTCAACATCCATGTGATCCACTACTGTAAGGAGCCTGCTCCTTTCTACAGGATCTGCAACAAGCCAGCCCAGCTGTGTGCTTTCACATCCCAGCAGGAGTGTCATGTGTGGCTCGGCCCAGAATCAGAGCTGCCTCCTAGCTCCCATGGCGGCAGTAGTGGGACCTGTACTGTACTACCAAGTCTGGCGATTCACCATCCCTCTGGCCTCTTCTTCTTGCAGCCGGCAGGACAACAACCAATGAGGAGTTGGAAGACATGCTGGAGAGCGGGAAATTGGCAATTTTTACCGATGATGTATGTGTGACGGGCACTCAGTGGCCTCATTTCTCTTTTGCTGGTTGGGAGGAAGGGGTGGCTTGGGTGCGCAGTGCAGCTCCAATGCAGTTTGGAAAGTTCACAAGTATTGCAGATAAGGCACGGGACAAAAATTGGGAAAAAATATTGGTTGGGCCAGGACAAGTACCCCATGCTGGGCAGTGCTGGTTTTTATGGACTGATCTTGTGGGTGAGGAATACAGAAACTAGGCCAAGGGAGGAGAGATCCTATGCATAGTTTTGTCTTAAAAGTACATGTGGGGTAGAGAACATATTAAATGTACTACACTCCATAATTAAACTTAAACATGATATATTTTTCCTGAGGCAGAGGAGCTGCTCATATGCTTGTCTATCTTTGTTTTTTAAACATTAAAAATATGCTTTTTTAAAAGGAGGTGGAAAATAGCAGACAGGAGAAGCTAAATATTGAAAGTCCACCCTCTTACTTTTCAGGGGTGCTGTTCTACACCACATTGTCCCCAGAAGCACCCACACCTTTTTGAGCTTTTCTAGCCCCCCTAGGGCTAGAAAGTTGCCAATTTTTTTCTTTAAGCTATGGTTCCCAGGGTGTCACCGATCACTTTTCACAGTTCTTTTGGCTACATGCAACATCTAGTTATAATTTTGTGTTGACAGCCATCAGTCTACATAATTTATTCAAAGCGTAGGATGGGGGACTGGGATGGGGGCCATGAGATCGGACCGCAGGATTTTCATGTAGTGCTGAGTTCTCTTCCTCTGTCTGATTATGTCTGTATTGCGTCATTTCTTTCAGATCAAAATGGACTCACAGATGACGAAGCAGGCCCTGAATGAGATCGAAACCCGGCACAACGAGATCATCAAACTGGAAACTAGCATCCGGGAACTTCATGACATGTTCGTGGACATGGCTATGTTGGTGGAGAGCCAGGTACAGAGAGCCCAGACAGAAGGCTGGCGGGGGCGGCTTGAAGGTGTCCTGGCAGCTTCAGTTAGCTGAGCATGCAGCAGCTAAGATTGCTCACAGACACCGGGAGAGCTTTTGAAATAACTTCAACGGCTCTCGTCTTGCCTCACAGCTGAAATCAGCTGGTGGTGTTGATCTGGATTGCAGGGGCGGGCAATCTCAGCCCCAGGGGTTCTCATACCCCCTTTCCCCTGACCCATTTGGTAGTTCCCCGACTGGCATAGCTTTTCTGCCAGTCCACAAGGTTGATGCCTCTCTGAAGGCTCAGTTCCACCAATAAGAAATGAATGTTAAAATGTGCTGATGTTTTGGCCCTGCCCTTTTGCCTTTAGCCCCTCCACTTGTTGGAGATGGGCTTCTGCCCTTGGGCTGAAAGACGTTCCCCATCCCCCTTCAAAACCCTCCACAGTTAGGACCCAGCTGCCTGCTGGATGGTTCCTCCCATGTCCCTCTTCCTGGTAGTGTGAGATGGACAGCTGAGATTCTTCTTCCAGTGCTCCCACCTTCAAACATCAGCTTGCCGGCAAAAACGGAGAGGACCTTTGGTTGTGGTGCTCGGACTGCCCAGCAGGCATTGTCCAGCTTTGCACCAAAGACCCATTTTTAAAAACTTTCCCAAGCTTTAAAAGAATTAAACTGGTGTGTGTTGTGATTGATTTGTGTTTTATCTTGTGCTGTTGCTTTACCATCTTGTTTTTGAAACTGCTTTACTCTTTTGTAAGCTGCTCTGGCTTTGCCATTTGTCCACTGAAGGATATCTTTCAGAAAGGAAGCAAGGAAGGAAGGAGGGAGGGAGGGAAGGAGTCCATATGCTAATAGCAAACTCAGTTCTCCAAGTGCCAATCCTTAAGTGGCCAAAACTTCACCGCCCATGCCCAAGGCAGGAGGTATTAGCAGGCTCAGGAAAATGCTAAGATTTGCCAAAGTACAGACGTGCAGGATACTCTGGGGAGAGGTGAAACAGTGAGACAGCGGAATAGTGAGACACACAGTCATCAGTGTGGTCCCAACAGGTAGCGAATCAACTCAGAGCCATGGCAATCCTTCATTCTTAATTTCTTAAATAAAAAGTCCTGGGACCTGTGATGCCATTCTCCTCCTCTCAAGCTATTCATTTCTGAGAGGGAAAACTGCACATGTTCAGAGACACCTCTTTACAACTGAGAACACAGCAGAACCAGGTGCTGGCACTTCAGTGCCCTGCTGCTTTGCCCCAGTAAAGCTTTGACTGTGCCCAGGGTGTCTGGGGGCTTCTCTGCACAAGGGCTTTAGCCCCCTGCTCTCCAGAGGCTTCGTCCATTTTCATTGCGGAGGAAAGAAGAATCCTGCCACAGGGCTTTTATTGGGGGCTTGTATTTCTCCACATTTCAATATATTCTCTTAACTACTCACAAAGTATAACCACAAGGTATAACCACAGTATAATGGATTTTTGTCTTTCCATGAATCTTTTAGTCCATCTTGTCAAAATTTACTACCAGATTTTCCTCTCTCTAAAGAATCCCACAAAAAGGGTTGGAAAACTCGGGAGAGGCCCTGAAAGGCAATGACACCACGAGTGACGGACCACACGCTCACAATAAATACCTCGTGTAGAGAAGCCCTTTGTGTGTGGAGACCTTTAAAGCCATAGAGCTGGTGTCCCAGAGAGGGCCTTGTGCGTGAACCTGGAAGGCACTGGGTTCAGGCCTCCACCTAGCCCTCAGGCGTGGTGCTTGGTTTTGCGGCTGTTAGATCCAGTCCAGTCACCTTTGACTCACAGCCACCCTGTGAAGGAGTCCCCTCCAAGACGTTATGTCCTTGATAGCCCTGCTCAGCTCTAGTAAGCTCAAGGTTGTGGGCATGGGCGGCTTTAGACCAGTTCATATCCTCAGCCTTACTTTGCATAAGGGGCTGCTGGCCCTTTGAGGAAGAGAGCAGGAAGTGTTCTGTCATTTGTCTGTACTGACCATCGCAAAGCGCCGCAGCATGCTGCTTTCTGCCTTAGCAACTTGTCTCCTTCACCCATGTTTCAGGGAGAGATGATTGACCGCATTGAGTACAATGTTGAACACTCTGTTGATTACGTGGAAAGAGCCGTCTCTGACACCAAGAAAGCTGTAAAATACCAGAGCAAGGCTCGGAGGGTGAGTAAAGGGTGCTGGGCCACGGGGAGAGGAACAGAGAAGGGGCGGGTCCTTCTTTTGAGGGGTCGGGGCAATCACGAACCGACTAGGAATTCAGAAGCTGCGTGATGCCTGGACAAGGACAAGGCAAGATTGAGGCCAGAAAGCTGAGGAGTCCTGTGGAGGCAGAAAAGGGGACTGCGAGGAAGTCACCATGGTTAGAAATTGCACTCAGTTAAGAATCTGGGCGCTGAAGACCAGGTAGGTTTGGGAGCTAAAAATCAACCACAGTGCAGAAGCAACAAAGGACCAAGAGGACGAAGGTGGCAGGGATGCAGTCAGAGAGAGAGGGCAAGTTGTACTTCACAACAGCCCACCTGGCAATAAGTCACAGGGAGTTGGCTGCCGTGCGACCTCTCCATGGTGAACCTGACAAGCACCTGGGCTCACCGTGGGTTGTTTGGCATCCTCCCTTCTCTGTTTGATGGCCACTGACAGTCCCTTCAAGCTGCCCTGCAACCCATAATCAAGCCACCCTGAGGGAAAGCTTTCACAATGCAACAACCTGCTCTGTCACATGGTGAGGACCCAGTCAGTGAGGCCGAGGCTGCTGTTCTGTGACTAGAAATAAGAGCAACTGTGCTCACGGACACTCTCCTCTGAGTAGCCGTGTGTCGAACTGCTCCGTGATTCACTTCCTCAGCTTCTTACCGCTTGATTAGGCCTTCTGGGAAGTGTTCTGTCCATCCGGGCTCTAGCTTAGTACCACAAAGCAGTAACACTACCCGGAATTTGCTGCTGATTTCTTTAGCAATTGACTAGAGTTTATTTAAAACTCCTGATATGCATATAAAGACAACCAAGGAATCTGCTAAACCGAACTGGATTTCTCTTTTATTCCTTATGGGCAGCTCCTTTCGGCTCAGGTACACAGGGCTTAACTGGGTGCAAGGGATGTCCTGGTCCCATCTCTTTCCCCGCAAGTACTAATCACTTGGAGGTTGCCTGGCTTTTTTCCCAGATGGAAAGGTAGAAATGGCTTCCCTGAGACTTAGTTACTGGCAGTAACAATTTCAAGTGACAATGGGTGGATTTCTTATTGTTTTGGCTCCACCCCTTTACCTCTGGCTCCACCCACCCTGGGAAAATGGCTTCCCAAGAACTCCTTCAGAATGGATTTCCGACTGGAGTGAACAATGGTTCTCCCCTCTTGCACTGAGCCATGGGTGAACCCGGGTGAACACAGCCAAGCATTTGTTTCCCTCGGCTCTTCTGTATACCAGACACAGTCAGCTTCCTTTAGTTTAAGCCTCCTAAAGTCTCAGAACGCCCCATTACTAATGCTCGTTTGTCTTCCTTTTCCTCTCTTTCTTTCTCTTTGTCACGCTGCGTGGATGTGCTTGGGTAATGTAGAAGAAAATTATGATTATAATTTGTTGTGTGGTTCTTGGTATAGTACTGGCCTCCACCATTGGGGGCACACTTGGGTTGTAAATTAAAGCAAAAAAATAATAATAATATAATAATAATAATTTAAAAATTGTACATGCAGTGGATATAACAGCACATGTTCCAGCTACCTATAGATAAAACAACTTTATCGGGTCAGCAAATCTAAGTTTGTTGTTCAGCATCATCTCTTCATCCATTTTTACTCATTTGCTGGACGCCAGAGTTCCACCCAGAATGTTCTGATGTTCTGGGCCTCAACCAGGTGTCTTGTAACCACACCTACCCTTCCCAGTGCTCCATCTAAAATGTGTGATTCCTGCCCACCCAACAGACTTCCCCTCTCACATCAACAATTAACCCTGCGGGAAGAAATGGTTCACGGTATTCCTTTCCGGTTTCTCACGGGAGAGGACATACCCATGAATCAAGCAGTCATCTCTGATAGGCCATTCTTTAAAATGCTAGGATGTGACATTCACTAGAAAGAGCAAAATACTTCCATATTAATGCTAGGAGCATTAGGCACTAGCCAGAGCCATAATCCAGCACACAGTAGTTTAGAACATGTTTAAATTGTACACAGGGGTAGCGAGGGCACCCGTTTCCAGCCCTTGCCCGTGGAAACGGAAGGCTTCGTGCTCATTTGTGCAATCATCAAGCCTTCCTTTTCCCTAGTCGACAATGGGAAACCCATGCACTTGCTAGCCTTTGGGAATCTGGACATGGTTTCCGTTTGTTCAGAGCCTTCAAAAACAGTCAGAGTTTTTATTCTTAGGTACCTGGAAAAATTGAGTAAATACTCAGGGCACAATGTGTTCATCTGCTGCATCTTCCTTCCCTCTCCCTCGCGCCACTCCTTTGGCAGAGATCATCTGCCGCAGCCCCCACCCCCATTCTCTTCGGCAGAGAGCTGCAGGGGGGGCGGGGGCTGCCTATGCCCTGACGGCATGCATAGGGACCAACTGGATTAGCCCCAAAGAAATCACGGGATGCCAAGGCACTCCAGACCCCTTGAGCATCCAGTCACTACACAAGCGTTAGCACTGCTCCAGCATCCCAACAGTACGTGTGGTATTCAGCTGGAGCCCCTGTACGCCCATATCTTTAAAAAGGAACGGAGCGTTTCTTACAATATTTCACCAATATACCGATGCTGCCGGCAGTACGGCATGATCAAGCAATATTGTAACGACCGGAAATTCGGAGAATGGATACCCCCATCCGCGCTAGGCCATCAGACATTCAGGAACATACTATTTCACAAAATTCTTGATACTCCTGTGCAAAGAAGCTAGAAAATCGAGATTGCAGCATCCAATAATTCTGCCATCGCATCATGTTCTGCATTACTGACAGGACATGTTTGCAATAGCCCATATTGCAACTTTTCCCAGCATTTGTGCATAGGACTGAATTACTCATTAGTTTCCTTCACGTTTGGCAATACAAGAAAATCAGAGTGAATCGTGCTCCTGTTACCTTCTTGATGAGAAATTAGTGCACAATTTTTTACAAATATAAAGAACCAGGAGAGTAGGGGCCCCTGAACTGGATCAGAACCATAGAGGTAATGAGAATGTAACCCTTTTCTTCCACCGCTGACCCAATCAGAATCGGTGGCCAGTGGCAGCTTCCTTTTCATTGCAAAGAACAGGTTGTGTTGGGGGGGGGGGGAGAACCATGGCAGGAGCAAAGGTTAAAGGCCCCCTCCTGCACACCATGGTCCTGATCCAGTTCACCCTCTCTACATTAGGTCTTGAAGTTTAAATCACACAGGCCAGTGCTAACTACATTACTAATGCCTTATCTAGTTTGGCTATTAAAGGAACAAAAGCAATCGCTCAGGGCTGCAGTTCTTATTCAGAAGTATTGCATAGTACTTTAGAAAGCAGATTAGAAGGATAATCAATGTTTTAAATTTTTCTCTGTGTTTTAGGAAAAACAAAACAGAGCAACATACAGATGGAAAGCTAGTGTCTAAATTCTAGACAAACTTAACCTTCTCCTAGTTCCTTCTCCTAGAAGGCCCTAACTCATATAGTGCTTCTGAACAGACAGTTTAGCTCTTGAATGGTCTAGAATGGGAAAAAGGTGATGCCTGTTTGGGTGCTTTACTGCCAAGAATCAGCTATAAGGAAAGGAGCATTAATTGTGTTAGAAAACCTGTTTGTGTTCTGATAGCATTCTGGTATTCTGGATCTGACGGAGGAAGATGATCCATTAGCTTTCCCCACTATTCAAAATTATTCAAGAACGAGCAACAGAAAACCTGCTGCTCCGTCACCTGCATTCACAGCATGATAAAATGACCGCATACAAACAGTGGTTCTCAGCCGGTGCTGTCATAGTCTAGCCATGCAGGGCAAATTGTTCTCTTGTAGATGGATCCCAAATGGAGGCATTAGGAATGATTCCCGAAAGCTGTAGGTGCTTGTAAGAAGAATGACCATATGGTCCTTCTTCATTTACTAGTGGCTCTTATGGACAGTGGATGCATTCAGCAGAATCAAGTGGTGAAGCTCTACCTGGACTGTCCCATTTCAGAAGTGGGGGGAGGAGTCATGTGCTTGCATGGTCTCCCCCAAGAAAACCAAACTCTCCTCACAAAGAAGATCAGCATGTCAGGAAGAACTGGCTTTTTGATTAACATGCTGGTTTTCTGTGTGCAGGGAATGTTTTAATACATGGGAGAACGTTCAATGTTCCCATCACCCCAAGTACTACAGCCCTTGAACAGCACGATCATACTTCATTCTACCAAACAAATACATGGGTTGTTATGTTGAAGAATGTATCCTCAAGATTACAGTCTTAAATTTTGTTTCAGTTATTTTCATGAACTCCCCCCCATCCTACAGTCCCCGCCAGTTACCGTGACTCAGTGATCCTCTTTAATTCATGGCAAAGTCATTCTGCCCCAAGAGCAGCTGCTCCTTGCAAGCCTCCTGCAATGGGATTCCACTTCCTGTGACAAATGAGAGGCGACATGCCTTACTCTTGCCTCCCATGCATGCAAACAAACACAGGAATCTACTGCAGGTTAGAAAGAAGGAGTCCTGGGAAGACCTGTAAGTCCATTCTTTGCACCTGCAAAAAGTTGTCGATGTGGAGAGGCCCCAAACCCAATTATATAGCAAATGTACATCCCCGTCAAAGCAACACGCAGTACCAGTCGTGAATGGTGCAGGTGTGTCTCCCCACTGAATTATGCCTATGGAATAAGAGGCAGCCCTCAAGTGCTGATCACTAGAAAAAAAATACGTGGGCCCCACTAGAGTGTTATTACTCACTCCTAACGAAAACAATCTAAACTTCTTGTCAAAACTGGCCTTTCATGTTAAGACATTCTCTTTAAGAAGCAGGCCTTCATCCCTTGATTAGGATAGAGTAACGATGCCATACCCTTAGGGAACAAAATGATGTCATCAAAGGAAACAAGACTCTGACCCTTACCAAATATAGTGCAGTATTCAAGAGCATAGCCTCCTCCTTCTTTCCAAAGGCACTGCAGTATCCTAGAGTCAGAGAATACTGTGGTACCTTGTAAAGTTTAGTGTGTGAGCTCAGGCGCTTTCAAGACCATGACTGAAGCAATGCATTTGCCCAAACTAAGCACCCTTTTTGAAGAACATTAGGTGGATGCTTGCTCCTTGAGATGGCATCTCCGTAACGAGCAGAGCACTCATTGCTAGACTGTCTCATGAAGACTAGACCGTTAGCCACTTCTGGATGTGCATTTGCATGTCTGAAGTTATCTGGAATGAGTACAAGTACCCTTGATGCAATAGTCCCACAGTCACCAGCAAGCCCGTTATATCATGATACTATCAGTGGATGTATTGTGGAATCATCATTCTGAAATATAGAGCATTTTTTAAAAAAATGATAAAAGTAGCTTGAGAATAGTTTTATCCTAAATAGTCCATTTCTTTATGGTTGTGCAGAGCAATGTTTTCAATGTTCGACAGGCACACTTCACTCTTACACACCTGCGGAGTATGCCAGAGTGAAGGAGTGCCACGCTCAGAGGAGCACGAGTCACTCTTCTGGACACGTCTCCTCTGAGGACGGGCAGCTCTACTGAATCCCCAGTGCACTAGAAATGGCCCACCCCAAGTGGAGGGTGGACTGGTCAGAGGCAAATCCAAAATAGTGATGCGTGCAGAACTGCACTGGGCAGTCTCCTTGACTGGCTGAGCAATCTGGACTCACAGAAGCATCTAATTATTTAGTTAATTTTTTTCTTGCAGCACATGGGTGTGCTCTGGAACCTAGTTTAGATTTACTGGTTCCTCAGGAGTTCCTTAGCATCAGTGAAAGACATTGGCCTGCTAGTCCCATGAGGACCCACTCTTCATTGGAAGAGCATCTCACCTTCCAGGGCACCATACAAGGTGAAGTGGACTGTGCATTTGATGTGGTCTGCTCTTCCCAGAATGCCCTTGATGGTGGTGCACAGAGATCAGGGAAACACAGTCCTTTAGGGACTCCCTCCGCCGACTTTTAGTTGTTCACACACCGCAGCAAGCACCTCGTGGCTTGGCACTTTCTGTAGACGATGACGGTGTTGGCAGCGTTCACCTTTTAAAACATCTCCTCCCAAGCATTTCCCTCTGGTACTTGGGGCCTCAAATTGAAGTAAAGAGACAGATGTGGCCCCCTACCCCCAAAAGTTCCAACTATCCCCCTCTGAGGCTTCAACGCACTTGGCGAATGGAGAAGTCAGACTATTGAGTAAGAAATCAGAGCTGATGATGCCACGGCGGGGAAGACCTTCAGAGAATTATCCAGCACTCTTGGTTGCGGGACGCCACCCTTAGAAGGGTCTCCAGGCCAGCCAAAGGGGAGAATGTGATACCGGATGGGCGATGGCCAGTTGTCCCATAATGCTATCCAGTTAGGCCCAGACCAGCACTCATTCTGGAAAGGTTGGCCTGCCGGCAGATCTGTTCCCCAGGGTTCCCATTGTCCAGTGTCATAACAAAAGGCTTCCCCCGCACAAACCTGTTTCTCCCGGGGTGGGGGTGGCAATTTCAAGGACCTCCAAACTCTCATCCCCCTTACTCACTTGCACATCCACTATTTCTTCCGTCACCTTTGATTCTGACTGTATGAAATCTGTGTGTGTTTGTGTGTGTGTATACATATACACATATCTGTACAGAGATCTGTTGGACCTATGTTCAATGTGGAATTCCTTTGTGCCAATCTAGATGTGAACTGGTGGGGATATAGGTATACGTATATAAACACACAGGTTGTGTGCACTTCTGACAGTCTGCAGTGTGTGTGTGTGCACGTGCGTGAATGCGCGTGTTCCCATGTCTGTCTCTGGTTTTGCATGCAGCTGCTGACAGCCCTTTGCCCCACTTAGTCAGGAGAGCCATTCGCTTTAGCAGCAATTTCAACAGGTTTGCTCCAGAGCCAAGATCAAGCTGTACTGCACTGGTGTCCCTGTGCCATCCTTGCTGGCACACTGTTAGACAGCTTCTATGGACAACTTTTTGAAAGCCACAAAAATAGTTCATATGAACAGTTCTTGTTCATCTAATATGGGATTTTCTCCCAGGGTGTTCCCACAGTCTTTCCATCTGGATTAGTTAATGTCATAGAAGAATGCCCAAAATTGTTAAAAGAGGGCAAAAGAGTGCCTTTAATGGACTTAAAGGGCTTAAACCCCTAAAGGCCACATTTGTGATTGGCAACAAAAACTGTTGATACAGAAAACAAAACTGTCGGTACCAAATCAGAAATAAAATGCAGAGGCATAGGCTGTGAGGAGCTTGCAATAATTATGTTTTACAAAAGAAAGATGAAACATTCTGCTGTTCTATGAGGTGTGAACCATCTTGATTATGTGCGCAGAAAATGCTAAAATTTAACTAATATGTTCTAAGATATCTGGGAAACATGTGCAAATAATTCTCTAAGTATTGTGGCTGAAACAGAATTTGACCGATGATCTATGATCTGGGTTACTTCATCCAGAATCAAGAAATGGATACTCTGCACCATTTTTTAAAAATGTGGCAAGTAGGTATTGTGTGATAGTTGTGACGTTTCGGGTCACAAGCCACCTGCAACAGCACTGTCAAAACATTTGCAGGAGCAAAGGGGTACCTTTGTTGAACAGTTCCTCCTGAAGGAATGCCATGTTAAGAAGGTCTCCTTGAAATCATTCACCTCTTTGAGAGATATGTGTCTTTAGAGCCAGGCTTCATCATTCCCAGAGTCATGTGGCGTATCTCGTGCTGGACTGTACCAATTCATATCGTGGGCCCAAACATTTGAAGTGCCACCCATATTTTACAAACCCAGTCCATACTAGAAGTAGCGAATAGTTCCCCAGTGTTTTCATTTTGTATATGCTGGGAAGGTATTGGCAAGTAGTCACTCCTTCATGGTGGCCCAAAGTGGCACATCTCAGAAATCTGCTGATCACAAGGCCTGGCCTTCAGGATATTCCCACTAGGAAACATGACACTCATATTCGTAATGTCCTTAGAACTAACGTGAATTCTCAGGAAGCCCTGTGGAAATGGAACCAGAGTACCGAGTGTGGCAAACGTCTGTTATGTCTCGTTGGCATGACTAAGTATGCCTCCATGCGTCCGTGACTCCATTGATGCCTGTGTCCAGCTTTTCCTGTGCCTAAGTATGACATGCTGTATCTATCTATTGAACTGTATCTGTATTTGTGTGTGTGTGTGTGTGTGTGTGTGTGTATGCACCGTTGGTTCTCAAAGTGTGAGATGGGCTGACCCGAGGGAGGCGCGAATGGTTGGTGGTGGAAGGACGGCATCCCTCCGCAGTTCCTTCCACTCCGTCTTTTGACTGGGCCACAAGGCCCCTCCACAGCTCCCCCAACCCGTGCAAAACGGCAGGTCACGTGTCCTGTCCATTGGAGTGATTGCTGATAATGAGGACCTATCCACTAATTTCCCTCAGCTTTTCATCCTCTGAAGAAGTTAAAACTTTTGGCTTTTAAATGGCTGTCTTTGGAGAATGTTTAATTGTTTACCTGGCTTAATATGCTACCTAGCAGTTTGAGAACCACTCTCCGTGGAGAGAGAGAGATACCTCTGTTGATAGTCTATCCTGGAGAGATAAAGGTACAATTTATTCATATACTGGTATAGGCAATGTGTTTGCTATGCAATGGATTCCTAGCATGTGTGTTTATGATTGGCCTGCTTCCCTGCTCCATCCCTGCCGAATTCTGAGGTGTGGCCGTCGGAGACCAACTGACACGGTCACGATCCCAAGGGGGTTCTGATAAAGCAAGTGGCACACGGTGTGGATCATCACTTTGGGATATGTATAATCCATTGCACATTTCGTAGCTAAACTATATCAGTATATTAATGTGTGTGTAATAAGTGTGCAAATTGAACATGTGGATGTGATTTCCTGGTGTGGGTGTGCCATTCATCTTTGTGTGTATATGTGTGTGTACATGTGTGTGTGCAACACACACACACACATGTAAATTCACACACTTGGACACAATTCATCTCAAACACACACAAACACACACACATTGAATAGACCTGTAATTACCCCCAAACAAGCTAAATGTTTCCATTGAATCTCTTGGATTAATATATTAGGGACTGACCCCAAATTTTCTGTGAACTGCATGATGGGAGATGTGGTCCAAAGAGGTTCATGCCAATCTATCCATTCACCACGGGGTGCTATTTTTCCCCATTCTTTCAAATTCCATCTTAAGTTTAGGGATATCTTGGTTTGGGGGTAAATGCAGCATATACTCCAGAGTATTTTCATATAGCATTGTGTTTTCTCTGTGTAAGTATGTACATACGTTTCTTAATTTCTCTTTCTAAAGTCTTCATCCCGCCATTTCTACATAAGAGATCAAACTCCAGAAAAGAAAGAACAAAGAAAACTTAGATTTTTTGATCTTTTTTACAAAACATATCCGATGTAACACACAAACCAACAAAAACAACTGTTTTAAAAAACAAAGATTAACAACAACACAAAGATAAAAGACAAATCCTATGAACGTGTCGAAATCCCCTTGACTTTCCATTTTGGGTATTGATCTGTGTATTGTTTCAATGTAGGCGGTTTATTGTAGTCTGTGGCGTATTTGCTAAGAAACAACAACGTAAGAAAACGTCCTTTTAAAAAATCATTCTATTTTTCCCCATTGACATATTCTTCTTTTCCCTTGCTCTTTGATTCCCCTCCAGTTTCTCACTCAATTTTGTGCTATTAAAAAACAAAAGAGAGGGGACAAACTCTTACATATCTTTTCCCATTTCACTGGTCAACCCATTTTCCAAACAGGAAAAAAGGTGGGAGGAAAGTTTTACCAAAAGAGAACTTTTCCTTCCCCTCTCCCCCACTAATGACCATGCTGTAACTCACAATCCTTTTAGGAGACAGATATAGTACTTCTCCTACTTCATTTATTACTTCTGTTTTTGGATTGAGGGAGTTCTGTCAGCCGCACTTGCAAGCGTTCCTGCACACTTTGGAAGTGCATGTGGATCTCATGCTTGCACATCTCTGTTCGTGTCAGTGGAGGGATCCCCATCCATGCACGCCAAGGAGTGCATGGCCAGACCGCACATACCACAACGAATGCGGAAATCCTTGCAGATGAAGGTGCTCCATATGTGAACACACATTTGGCAAAAGAAAAAAAAAACAAAAGGGGGGGGGGAGTTCCCAGGTGAAGGTGATCAGTTCTTGTTTTCTTTCAATGTTAGAGGATTCACTTACTGAGTTCCAGCCCCATTCAAGTTACCACCAGAGCATGGATGAACAATGCACAGGCAGGGAATGCATACCAAAGGAAGATTCAATAATGCAGGGTCAGGAAAGTAAATCCACCGTTCCTGAAAGATGCCTGCTTGCGACAATTGCAGTGCTGCGTATGCAGCATCTTCTCTTGACATCAGAGAGTCACAGCAGGGCCCCTCTTTGGCCACTGGCCCTGTTAAGTACATTCTTTGAAGAAGATGCGCTCGCTTTATGGTGCTCCTTGCCGCATTATGTGCATCAAGACATTCCCTTCCTAGTGCCCTCGCCCTGCCCTTTGGGGATCATTCATGTTTGCCTTTGAGGGCAAAGGATATTTGATCAAAAGTGCTGTGATGAACAGAAACACGCCATCCAGACTTTTAGTGCTTGGCTGATGGTGTCAGGAGCTGACATCCGGCGGTGGGTTTCGCCCCAGGCTCAAAACTCTCAGTGAGGTATGTGTCTAAAGGAATTAAGAAAATTCCCTTGCCTCCCCTCCCTCCCCCAAAAAAAATCACGGTGTTGCAAAAACGGAATTGACCTCAAATATGCATGTGGATCACTCTTTGTTACTGAAGATGTTATCTTCAATATACAGTTAAAGATAAATCCCCGGTTTTCTCAACTCATGTGCCGGTTACAATATTTCTTCTGTAATGACTTTTATAATAGCAGGTCCTTGCACATGAAGGTTCCCCACTTTCCTCAGGCAGCATCTGCGTTAAGTCCTCCTCTTGTAAAGAAATGTATTTAAATCCAGTACTGGCTTTAACCCTAACCCTTGATCCGGGAGAGGCAGGGTGTGGAAACTCAGTTTTTGCCCTTGATGCCTTCCAAACTGCTGAAGTTGGCTGTGTGCAAAGCTGCAGTGGTACTTCTTGGGAAGGTAAGATAAATACCTGGCCCTAATGCCCTTAAAGTCAACCCTGATTCGGTCATCCCTGAGGGCCACCTTCTCCACATCCGTCTTTCCTGATCTCATGCACTCCAGATACTGGAATTGTGCTGTTCATTGATAGACCCAAAGACATGATGCATCCAACAAAGATGTATTTAACTGAAAACAGCCCTAATATAAATATAGTGGGCTCTTACCTTCTAAAATAAATACACAGCTATTTGCTTCCTAGCCTTAGAAATAATTTGGGGCTAATATGGGGAGTCCAGATCAAAGAACATAAACACATACATTGTCCTCAAATTCCAACTATGAAGACAATATATTTTTCTAACTGGTTTCTGGTTTGGATGTCAGGGGAGAAAGAAAACTGTTCATGAATTATATAAAAGAGTTTGATCCAGACTTTGCCCCGCTTAGAGTAGATTCATTAAAATCAACAGGACTTCTCATGAATCATCATTAAATTAAATTCCACTGATTTTGGTGGGTCTTCTCTAAGTGTGACTAAGTTGGAGTCCACTCCATAATCCCCAGTTGAAAACTGTTGTCAGAATCTAACGGAGTGCTTATGTCCCTACCAGTTTTCTTCTGCCCTGCTGATTCCCTTCCGGAAGGAAAACACGGTGCAAACAGGACACACCACTTAAGGAAGTGAGATTTAGTGCTTCCTAGGGAAATTCCAAAATTAGTGGCAGAGCTTGCTTCTGGAAGGAGGCAGCAGGTTGGCAGAGCTTCCTTTTGCGAGGTTGCTCCAGTCAGGGTGACCTGGAAGTGCTAAATTGTCATTGCACAAGTCGTGGGGGCTGCTTATGCAATGCAGTTGGTAGGGAAAATGAAAATTCGTGGGGATGGAAGCACCCTGTCGGATTCTGTCCATAGTAGTTTGGTGGTTTTGCCAGTGGAGAAGAGAAATACCCATTTCTGCCTCTGTTTAAAGATGTGCATCTATGGATTTTTTTTTCTTCCTTGCATAATTTTTTCCTGAATGAACTCCCTCGGTCCAAAGAAAACTGAGATTATTATTATCATTTTTAAAAACCATACATAGGCATCTATCGATTTAAACATTTCTCTTTCTTCCCCATCCCACACATATGGTGCTTTCAAGGACCAGAAGGGCTTGTGAGCCTTGATCAAGCAAAGATTTACACAGAAATTTTTAACTTGAAGTGGAAAACCCAGCGCCAGAACTCTGCAGGGGCCCTTTGCAAAAGCGCTTAGCAGGATTTGGCCCTGTTTAGAGAAACACGTTGGATGCCCCGTTAAGTAATGCGATCCACTCGGACCTTCTCTGACAAATGCCTTGTGGAAAAGAACAGGAGCTGTGCAAAAGCAGTCCAGGTGCAGCTTCTCTTCGTTTTGACAAGCCATAGGCCAGCCAAGTTACCTGTGGATCCCACCTGAAATTCCCTCCTTTCCTTCAGTAATATTGAACCACACATGTAGCCTACGGATGCTGTCATCTCATATGCACTTTTCCTGGCTAGAAAGACCTCAACACAAAACCAGTTATCCCTTTAACCACAAGTCACCCATTAATTAATTAATTGATTATATTTCTGTACCACTCCATCGCTGTTGCTGTCTGAGGTCTTGCTGTGGACTTGCTTGGGAATCTGTCTGGAAATCTCCCAGTACAAACCAGAAAAAAGGAAGCATTGTCTCAGCTCCCAAACTTCTTCACAAGACTTTTTTTAACAGATCCTAACAACAGCATAAAAATGTCATTTCCGAATGAATAGCACATGGATCTGACTCCCTAACAGACCCGTGTGTTGCTAATTGCCTCCTCTAATTCACAAACGTGTCAGAGATATGGTCACTTATGTTGCTCTAGTTATCTGGATTTTTTTAGCTCGCCCTGTCTTCTGTATGCAAGCCTTTTCCTCTTCTTTATCTTTTGTTTTGAACATGTTTACATTTTCGTTTTCAGCTGGTTTCAGGCAAGGTTGATGGACACGCAACCTCCATGCAAAATACCCTGGGAATTATAGCTTAGCAAGGGTCCTGAGAACAACCCATGTGGAGTTCCCTGGTCCCTTCATAAGATTACAATTTGCAGGATTTGCAGCTGAGAGGCATGAGTTGTCCTTTGAAGCCAGCTGACATTCGCCTGAGATCCATCACTGAGAACGATGGTAGTTTCCAACCTCTCTAAATGAATGAACCGATTTCCCTTTACTGTTGCTGCCCCATTAAGAAGGGTAAAAGAAGAGTTTTGCCTCCTGTGTTTTCAAACAGGGTTGCAATCTCCTGTCGAAAGCAAGCATTTTTGCAACAAGCAAGGAGCGTGCGTGCTCCTGACCGAAAAACGTTCCAAAGTAAGACGTGACACGATCATGGGATTTTTAGAGATGAAGCCATGTACTCCCGCCTGTGTGCAGGAAGTGTGCGCACGCAGCGTGCGCAGTGCATCTCCGAGCTTCCGCGTCCACAACGGACTGCTGGGCCCAGAAAATCGCCAGCGGGCAGGTTGTGGCACATGAGGCCAGCCCAAAAGTCAATGCAAGTTAGGCTGTCGTGTGAATCTTGGCAGGATTCAGGGCCCAAATTTGTTAAAGGAAACATTTCCCCATCTCACCCCTTTACTTTCCTCCTCCTCTCTTCTTCAAGAATACTTTTGATCCACTCTTTAGTTCCTTCCCCACCTCCGTGTGTAAATACCAGCTGCTGTGCGTGACGGGTGATTTCCCTTCCTCCTCCTCCCACCCACCCCCTGTTTTTTCGTGGAAAAAGTTGCGTTTTGTTTTGTTCTGAATGCGCTTTACTGGCTGACTTCGGAGGGTCTGAGTGTTTTTCTGGGGAAGTTTCTTTCTGGATTGCTTTCTGAATTTGTTTGTGTGGCTCTTTATTACTTTTTTTCCTTTTAAAAGAGAAACCCAGTCTTTTTCATTTTAAAAATAACAATAATGACAATTTGTTTTTGTTTTTTTTTCAATGTCTGTCCGAATGTGCTTAGTTAAAGCCAGTGACTAAATGCTAAACCTTTCCAAATGCTCGATGGCTTGCACGCTCTCGCCAACGGAAGTTGGTCTAATAAAAAGGTATCACCTTTTGCCTGCCTTGTGTCTCTCCGTGTGTGTTCAAAGTCCTGCTCTCTCGCTCTCTTTCTCCTTTTCTCTTGCTGTCCTTCCTCTGAGGTTCTAATTCCCAGCAATTCATGCTGGGGCTCCTGGTGGAGTTGGCTGGACAGGCTGACTGCTGCTCAGGCTAGATGTCAAGGGAAGCCTTAACCGTTCAATTTTATACGCTCCCTCCCACTTAGGAACAGAAAATGTGTCTTATCTTGTGTCAGGCTAATTATCTGTCTAATCCAGTACAGGCAGTCCCCCAGTTACAAACAACCTGTACTTATAAACCAACTGCCATAAAACCTATTGATTTTTTTAAATACTTAGGAAAATTGTCATTACCATAGAGAGAGAGTGTGGAAATGAAAGGGGAGAGAGGAAGGGCCTCCAAAGCATCACCATAGAGAGAGAGGGAGTGAAAGGGGAGAGAGGGAGGCCTCCAAAGCATCACCATAGAGAGAGAGGGAGTGAAAGGGGAGAGAGGGAGGCCTCCAAAGCATCACCATAGAGAGAGAGAGAGAGAGTGAAAGGGGGGAGAGAGAGGCCTCCAGAGCATCACCAGAGGGAAGCGGGGAGAGGGACACCTCCAAAGCATCACCACAGGGAGAAAGGGAGTGAAACGGGAAGTGAAACAGGAGAGAGAGAGGCCTCCAAAGCATCGCCATAGGGGGAGAGGAAGCAAAAGGGGAGAGAGGGAGGGCTTCCGAAGCAGGCCATTTGACTTAAAGATGAAATTTCCATTCTCTCAGGAATGGAACTCATTCACAACCCGGGGACTGCCTGTATCCCCTGCTCCAACATGAGAAGCACCTCCCCAAGCTCTCAGGCAGAAAGCCGCCTTTCCTGTCACCTGCTACCTCGAGCCTCTGCTAGAGGGATGGCAGGCATGGACCTGCTGTGTGGGAGCAGGTGCTGTGCTCCTTACAGCCTCTTACAGTGGTCAGTGCCAGGCAGGCCCGGCCCAGGCCAGCCACCAACAGAATGCAAGCAGTGCTAAACGGCTCCGGAACACCCTCATGGTGGGAGCAGACTTTCCACCCACCCCACCCGGGAAACCTGGGACAAAGGACAGCAGCGTCCTGGCCTGCACAGTTTCCAAGCTGCGTAGTGAAAGCTGGAAAAACATGACATCCTCTGAGAAGGGAATGCAATTCCACCTTGCATAAATGCACAAACAAGCCTAAATGGAAAGAGGTCTCAGAAGTGATTTTTCATGCTGAATAGTGCTATCACATGCACTGGCCAGATAGTTGTTCAGAACAGCACAGCAACCCAAAATATTCACCCATCGAAACAGTGCACGTTTATGGGTTTTTCTCCCCCTTTAAAGCCAGTTTCTTTAATTCCTAATTAATGTCCCCAGTTCAAGTTTCTTTTGGATAATTTTTTTCCAAGAGTTTGGCTGCAAGAAATGCAAACTTGAACTACCCTTGCTGTTTCCAGGAAAGGAGCCAGCAGCTCCCTTTCTGTAGGTTGTCTAATAGGAAGCCATGCTCTACATTTCAAAGGAAATCCTTCTAGAGGCTCGCTATGCCCCAGAGCCAAAGAAAACTTCACCCTTTTAGCTTCTTTTCTTATATTTATCCTGCTGCCTGATAAGCAAAGCTCAGGACAGCTAAATAGTCTCTCTGCCAGTTTTATCCTCACAACAATCCTGATAGGTTGACTCATAGTGACTGGCCCACAGTCATCCACTGAATCTCACAGCTCTGTGGGAATTTGAACACAGCTCTGTCCGTGGTGTTAGGTCAACAAACGAATCGCTACACCTTACGGCTTCCCTTGTCTCTCCCGTTTTTCTCACGCAGTCATGGAGAAGGCATGAAGATACCTTACCATTATTATTTATTTTCATTAATTGCTGACAATAACTGATACGGTTAACTGGCTTAAAGCAAAAGGCTGAAACATGGCGGACTACGGTGACACAAATGAGATTCTGACTGAAAAGAAGCCGGCCTGTTTGCAGAGATCCAGGGCCCATCGGCCAAGAGAAAATACGACCCACATTTGTTCTGCACCGCTCAGGGTGAGCCAAGCCACACGTGGGATTCCAGATGCTATGTTCAGTGGAAGACAGTGTGAAGAAGAGGTACACCAGGAAGGAAAGCGGGTGAGGAATGGTGGGGAAGTGATGCATGAAATGTGTGGGACAGATTTTCAGGTGCCATGCAAAAGGGCAAGGAGCAATGATTGGTTTAGCCAGAAAGGGCCAAGTCAAGAATGGAGAACCTGATCCATTGGCCAGCACCGCTGTTTCTTTGTGGATGCCTGGGAGTCTCTCGGAGCGTCACTTGTCCACATGGCTGTGAAGATGCCTTCAAGTGTGTGAGCGTGAGGCTTGCTCAAAATCACCAAAGTGGGAAAAGGGCCAGAAAAAGATTCAGGTTTCCAGTTGCAATTGGGGGAAGGAGGTTCTGGACTGTACCAATCGTCATTGTTATCCTCACAGTGAAGCACACGACGGGAATAAGTTGATGCAAAATGCAGGTAGCGAGGGTGGCGGAATTAACATTGTGCAGATATGTCCACATTTTTGCCATGAGCCCAGCTCCACTAGTTCCATATCCTGGAACATCAGAGTTTTCTCTTAAGGAAGGAAATCCTCTCCTCAGACTGTCCTGGGAAGCAGCCCCTGTGGACGAATCTTGCTGAGACTTCCTTAGGAGAAAGAGGGGCGAGGGGCTGCCCAGGAAAGGTTCTGTTCTTACCATTTGCATCAGACACGGCTGACTCCAGCCTAGGAGTCCCTCCTTCCCATGGTTTTCACTCCCATGCTATTTCCAGAAGCAGCCGGGACACTGGTGCGCCAGCCTCTGCTTCCCACAGAGGGCATGGCTTTTAAGGGAATGCAGCTGTTTCCAGCTCTGTTGGCTGGGGGATTATAGGAGTTGTAGTCCAACATGTCCGGAGGGCACCTGGTTGGAGAAGGCTGGGGATGCGGGATCTGACTCAGTGCCCCCCGACCCCAAATGACGTCCCTTTCCATCTGTCCCTTCTCACTTTTCCTTTCCCCTTGATGTTGCCATTGACAAGTGAAAGCAGAAGGCTGGATTTCCAAGAACCCCACCCAGATTCAAAACCATAAAAGCAGTTTCACTGCCACAACACAACATTTCACATTCTTCCCCACTAATTCTGTGCCACCCACAATGAAAACAACCCACATTTTTTGAGAGATGCCCACCCTCCTTTGTCAATAGTGTTTCCTTCTTCATGTGTTCTGTACCTCAGCGTTCCCTAACCTTCTGCCCTCTCCCCCGGGGATGATGAGAGCTGCAGCTCCACAGGCATCTGGAGGGGACCAGCATGGAGAAAGCCATTACAGATGATGAACAATTAAACTCTTGATGGCTTTTGAAACAAGCAACCCAACCACAGCAGGCAGTGACTAATCCTGAGGGAGGCAGGGCCTAGAACTCCCATTTCTCCGAAAGGGTGTTTCAGGCTGCTTTGTACCAGCACTTCTGGTTTTCCTGCTGTCCCGCCTTCCCTCACCTCTGCCTCCCACAGATTGCTTTCACGGGTGCCAATTCTCAGCTTCTCTTGTGGGCTAAAATGTAAGAGCAGCGCTCTTGGAGCAGGCACCAGAAATCGCGCTAACCTTCCCCAACTCTGTGTCTCCAAGATGTGTTGGACTACAATATCCAGCATCCCCCAGCCAACAGGGTGGGAGCTAGCCCATCATCCGCAAGGGCCGGCTGGATCTCTCTGGAAACAGCACGACCATAAGTGCAGGTGTCCTTCCCAGCAGTGGGAGTGGAACAGTCCTGCCTCTTAAGATGGCTCATTACTTCCATGGAAGTGGCTCATGGGCAGACATACCCTCCATGAGTTTGGCGAAGGGTCTTGCTGTTGGCTGCCAATTATGCAGCCTTCCATAAGCAGGACTCTACAGTCTTACCCCACCTCACCAGCAGTGGTAGGTCATGAGCAGGAGAATCACAGATTCATGGACCCGGGAGGGGCCTGAAAACACCTGTCCCCCCCCCCCCATGCGAAGGAAATCTGCCACAGTGGCATCCCTGCCGAGGGGACATCTCCCCAGAATCTACATGCCAACTCATGGATTTGCTAGCCAAAGAACATTTGTAAAATCTGTAACAAATTATGAATGTGTGACAGAATATTGCCATAATTAATCAAATGAAAATGTGCCCACTGCATGTGAACTAAAATACATCTAGACCTTTACACCAAAGAATCGTATTTGCAATTAAGGGTATTGCCAGTTAGGACCTTTGGAAGCCATTAAGGCAAAAAGCACAAATTGCTGGGGCACTTGGCCATCTTGATCAAGTTAGCAGACAACATGTATTTCCTGAGGCACAAGACATAACACCCCCAAGCTGGTTTGAATGCAGTAATGCACTCTCGGATCGTCAATTTTTGGGCATCCACACAGACGATGGTCATAAGGGATCTGATGCTATCTGCCATCAAATACTGTTTTGAAATTGTAGAAATAAGTCTGGGCAATAGTTTCCATGAGCCATGCTGGTTAAAGGAATCTGCTTTTCTAGGTGCAGGATTTTAATTCATATTTATTTCAAGCCATTTATACCCCAGTCTTCAGAAGAGCTTCGGAATGGTCTATAAATTTAAAAAAACAGTCCTGGTCCTCAGGCTTACAATCTAAAAGATGCAACACGAAAGCGAAGGGAGGGAAACAGAAAGCAAGGTCATTCCAGGACCAGTTGTACAGATCTTTGTAATGAATGGCTGCAGGGCAGGCGGGCATTTTTCCGCCTTTTCACAACCAGCCGGAATGGAAATGACTCAGCTAGAGGAAGAGCCGAAAATTGTTGGTCTCTCACCTGTGCCAACGGTGTGTCTGGCTTCTTATCCTTTTGCTCGAAGGCCCAATTGAATGAACCTCTATTACGACTGAATTGTCTCAGGAAGGGATTTCAGTCTGAATGCCCACAGAAGAGCCAACCTGCCCACCGAAAGATTTATTCTCACAATATATATCTCTTTCTTCTGGCCTACTGTTCCTGGGTTTAGCCCCTGACTTAAACTCCAGACATATTCTCTGTTTTGCTTCCTCTTTCTTGGAGTTTGGGGCTGTGGGTATGGAATAGGAGCATGTTAAACAAACAGAGCGTGGAAACCGTGAGATCTGGTCTGAAGTAGTGTAAGCTCCTTCAACAAAGAAAGAAAACAGTAATAAAGCATGCCATTTAAATTCTGCGCTTGGGTGGAAAGTGATTAAAATGCACCTGTTGTCGCCGCTGCTTTTTCTTTTGTTGTGGTGGTTTTATTGGTCTGGCAGCTTCATTTGCCCCTCCTCTAACATTTGCAGTTTGTCATCTTAATCCAAAGCTCCGCGGATGTTTCAATGCACAGACAATGCCCGTGCACGCAGGACTCCTTGTGGCTTTTAGTGTTCGGGCCGGCTCTCTGCTGTCCTCCTGCTGCTCTGGGGAGCTGCTCAGGTTCCTGTGAAATCCCTGGAGAAGCTCGGATGCCCTGAGGGGATCCCTAGACATCCTGGGGCCCCTGCCCCACAAGGGGCCACTGGACCAGGGACCAGCACCTCCTGGATGCTGCCCGCGTTGTGATGGAGCACAAGAGGGTCTCCACTCCCACCTCCCAAATGGGGCTGATGTGGCTGGACCACCTGGGAATGGGCTGCATCTCATCCACAGGACTCCCTGGAGTCTAGTCATTCAAAGCAAACCAAATCTGTTTTCAGACTGGTGTGAATGTGCAGTATAGATATTTCCCCTAGGAGGGCGGAGGCCGGGCCAAAGCAAACATTGGCCAGCAAACCCCTTTCCCTCCCTGTTCCGGAGACAGCTTCTTGGATCTCTGCATTTGTGTGGCTTTGGAGAGGGCTGCCCCCTTTTCTCCACCCCCAGAGCCAGTGGAGGGATGACGTCCACATGCGGCGCTGGGGGGCACTGCCCCACACGGAGCAGAGTTCAGAGGTTCGGGGCAGGCAGCCTCACGGAGTCTTTGCCGCCAAAGTGCCCCAGCCGAGCAGCTGGGCCAACCAGGCAGCAGAAATGTCATTATCTAATCGGATTGCATGCTAATCGGGTAGGGTGGATAATCCTGCATCGTTAAAGGGAAATCTCGTTAGAACAATCCCATTTCGAATGCTCAGTAATCCCACTGTGTCCTAACAGCTGGACAAGGCCTGGGCAATGTGCAGCCCTCAGTGCTGGGAATACGGGTACCGGCCTCTGCCTCCTCAGCCTGGAATGTGTGGCCTTTCCCCAGAGAGGAAATATCCTGGATTCCCCCTTTGGTATCACAACTCACACGATCTCTAACCAGAGTTTCCAGTCTCGCCTTCCTACCCCAGCAAGAACTTTAGGCCTTGCATAACTTCTGTCATAGGGGAAATTTAGAGCATGACGTTTTTGCATGGCATGGAGATAAAGTGATGCAAAAGGCTTCACCTGTTGAATTCTTGGCTCACAGACATTCCTGAACGCACAGGGAGTCTGCCTGCCCGGGGGAGGGGGAGGTAGCAACCTTTGCCGTGACCCAGCAGCTGCACCACGATATCTCAAGCCCATCCACGTGAGCAGCCTCTCAGCAAGGGCAGCAATGGAAGATTTGTGCCGGGAGCAGATGGTCCTGGCGATGCCGCTCATGTTACAACCGGGCGAAGACATGCGTGCCAGCCGTGGAGGCGGGGGCACAGCCCCAAAGAATGAAACATGCTTTGTAGAGCAAAAGCAATCACATGAAAACGGCAAGAAAGTATTTTTCAAGGAAACCGGAGGGGACTGCCACTGTGAGGCCTCCAGAATGAAAACACATATCCAAACAAATACACTCCATCTTCCCCATTGGCACAGAGCAACAGGGAGCAGACTGTATCTACATCAGTTGGTTTTGTTCCTTAGAGGCCACCATTTTCTTGATTTCAGGATTTGGGTTTGTTTTAATTCCTTCCTCAGGAAGGGCAAACTGATACACAGCCGTGTCCTACCAGAACTTGATTCCTAGAGAACTCTTTCATCTTCTTTGTGATCTTAGCACCCTTCCAAGAAGCAAGACCAGCCCTGAATACTTTCCCCTCCCTGGCGGTTGTCCAGTTTATCTCGTAGGTGCACCCCAAGATCCCTTGCAGGCTGGAGGGACAGATCCAGAGGCTTACCACTTCTCTGGCACCCTTCCAGATATTCCTGCTCCACAGAGTTGCTTGAGCTAACCACACACAGCAGCGTCTTGGAGATGAGCCCAGTGCACCAAGTCCAAATGGCCCACAGAGAAATCCTCTTGGGTGTCATTCCCCAGCTCTGGAAGGCCCTGGCTCTAGCCCAGAGCATCCAAATCTTCCCGAAAGTGCCGCCAGCCTTTTATCTGCCCTTTCTGCTCCTCTGCCTTTAACAGCAGCTTGCCCCCAAAACACCACCTGCTGATTTCGCTCAGCACAGGAGCAAGGGAGGCAGTTGCTCGCCTCGTGAGTTGGCCAGCTATTTCCCAAAGCAATATATTCACTACAACTAAAAAATAAAAACCATGGCAAGCCATGCGAAGGGAAAAGGACTTTAGCGCCACCTCCTGCATTAAAAATCGGAATGGGATCTGCTCTCTAGCATTGGGAAGGACAGAAAGGCACATCCCTCAAGGAGGTAAATAATGCCATTTTTATGTTTCTTTCCTTCTAAAAGCAAATGGAGGAAAGGTCAGCAAAGCGTTCTTTTCCTGGTGGCTGCATTTTCATATTTAATGGGAACATTTCTCCTTCTGGAGCCTCAGCAAACCAAGCACAAACACAAGTGGAGAGGCAGGTGCAGCGGCTGGCTGCAGGCCGCCCCCATCTTTCTCCAGAAAAGCCAACACTCCAGACAGTTATACAAGCTGTCAAACAGCCAGTCCGGCCCCAAATGTTCTCATCCATCAACTCTCAATTTGGACCTGCGGCAGCTTCTGTGATGGCATGCACCCAGCGCTCTGTCCATTCCCATCTACCCTGACCTAGTGCCCTCTGGCTTTAAAAAAAAAAGTGGTTTAAAAATATTCTCTCTCTCTCCTGTCCACCCCTCCCGCCTTCCTTTCCTTTTTCCTCCTTGCAGTCTCCGTTTTATTTTTAGGCTCCAATGCCTGGAAGCCTAGTTTCCGCGTGCGGCTGCTCGCCTTCAGTGTTGTCCTACTGCCCCCTGGTGGTCATCAGCGGAGGCTCTGCAAATAAATGCAGGCGTCCGTTTTGTGGCTGGATTGGAGGTCTGCGGGTGACACGGTCTCTGCCTTCACCCTAAGAATTTCATTTAAGCTCTCAGACCTTGGACCTGCGGAAGACAGAGTTACAGGGTTTGGTCTCCGGAAAGCAGCGTTCCAGGAAAAATGCAGGATGGGGGTGACAGCTTTTGAATTAACCTCCGCTTTTGTCCCTTTGAGCAGTGGCGATCTTTCCCAGATTTTCACAGAGGGGCTTATGCTAATCTCTTTGCCACGAATAAAAATCTTTACCACCTGAATATTGCAGATATGACTCCGTTAAAGTCCTTGGAGCAGGTCCGGCTGGGTTTTCCTGGTTAGTTGGCTACTCTCTGGTAAAGGAAATAAAAAGGTGCAAGAAGGGGAGAACACAAGGACCTCCACCATAAAAGCTGAGCTTGAATTCGAGATCCCAGCCCCTCACAAGCAAGTAGGTCAGCATAATGAGAAGCAGCTGCTATCACTGTCACATAAAAATTAATACCTAAATTCTTGGCCTGCTCGGTCCCCTAGTCCTCCCAGCCCAGGCCTCTTGATTTTGCAACAAGGCTGCTGTGCCGTCGAACTGCCAGGAAAAAGCTCCATCCAAACTGCTCGCCGGACTTCCTTGCACAGGAAAAGCTGTCCCTGCCTGATTTCTGCCCACAACTCTGCCCTTGTGGGCAAGGGCCAATAGGAGGAGACCGATCTGGAGCCCCGTGCCTGGCAAGGCTGCTGCTCACAGAAGAGATCCCAGCTCTGCTTCGGCTGTGCAGCTGAACGAGGTGGGAAGCTCTCTGAGAAGGGCGAAGACAGCAAGGGAGGCGAGACCTTCTGAATGCCGCCCACAGCATCAGTCCCCTGCACACGGAAAACCAGCCTGACACGGAGCAGGCCTGGCTTTCGCCTCCTCTGCCATCCTCCCAAGAGGCCTGGGGAGCACCGTTTGTCAAGAGTGCCGAGATGGCTTTTGAGCCCCCCGAAAGCAAATAGACTGGGCTCACGAGAAGCAGCTGCCCCTGTTTTCAGGCTTCGGGGCAGGAATGGCCATTAAGCCGGCACAAAATTGTACCTGGATATGCTTGAGCTCAGTGCTTACCCAGGAATCAAGGTGCAGTTTTAGAACCCAAAGCCTGGGAACATACAGAATGGCCATGAAGGGGAGGGGGTTCCTGAGTATGTGCAAAGTGCCTCCTCTCACCCCTTTGGTGCCATCTACTTTGGAGCTTGGCTTCGCACACAGGGCCAGCATGAAAGGCTGGTGCTGTCAGGCTGTTGCTGTGACCCACAGGGCACTACTGACTTCCCAAATTTTCCATCTCTTCCTTATTAGCACTGCCAGGTCGGCTGCCCCCTCCAAGCCCAAGCAGGGAGGTTGGAAAGCATCTGCCCTTTCCCTTGCCCTCTGGAGTGGACCCAGGAGAGGGAAAGTGACGGGGCCACAGAGATGGCTGCAAGCAAGAGGCAGGAGGGACAGCATCCTGCCAAAAAGCTACACACACACACACACACACACACACACACACACACACAGAGCCTGCAGTCCTCACGGTCCATGTCCCTCTCAGTGTAAGGGTAGGGCTGTCAGGAAGTGCTGGCCAAGTAGACCAACCCTCCAGGGCTCTTGCTGTTTAATACAAGGCTGTAAAACTGGGCTCGACTTAATTTCAGATGAGTTTTTTTTCAGGGAGGGGGAATTGCAGCTGTGGGAGGCTGGAGGCAAAATGGGGGCAGGGGCAAAACCAAAGGGACAGGACCAAAATACCAGGGCATTTTGCTTCAACATTCCTACTGCCACTAATGAAGTACTGGGAGATGCATTCAGCCATCCAAAACAGGAATAAAAAAATTGCCACTGCTGGGAAACCACCAAATGGTCGCCAGCTGGAGGAAAGGGGGTGTGAGGAAGGCCCAAAGACTGGATTTGGACCACCTACGCCAGGGGCCTCCGCGTGTCCTCCGACCCGCAGGCTCAGCGCCTCCGCTGCAGCAGCGTGGAATCTGTTGCTATACCCAGGCGAGGATGCCGCGATCACCCTTGCCAGGGAAAACTTGGCCGCTGATTTCTGCGCATCAGCCCTCTGTTGACAGGATGGAAACATGATTGATTCTCCCCTCCCCTCGCCTAACTGGCAGCCCTAACTGACCTCCTTCCTTGGCCCTGACGGCTCTCCGGGCCACTCCTTGCTCCCCCGGCATGGCAGAGAAGCCCAGTGTTTTTTCCTGGACGCAGGGCCACACCCAAAGCCGAATTGGGCTCCTGGGGAAGGGCCCACCTCTCCTTCCCCTTGGGCAATGAGGTGGCAGCACAGGGAATGATCCAGCTGCTGTGGGGTGTGTGCAGGTCAGCTGCCTCTTCTCAACGCTGACTGCATGTTTCCATGCGTGACGCTGGCCAAGTTACACCCTAGAAGCAATCAGCTAGATTGTCTGACTGATGGATTGCTTTCCCCAGTTGTTGAGTAATACAAGGTACTAGATGTTTCTCATCTGAAGCTTTCACTTCTTGCTTGCAAAAGAAACTAGAACTATGGAACAACAAACTAGACGAGAGAGAGAAAGAGAGAGGGTCGCACAGAGCTGCTCTCCCTTCCAAGCCTAAATGAGGTCCAGTGGTCTTGGACGGATGACTTGTGCAGCCTCAGGTCTCAGGTCTCCAATTATCCTAAAAACAAAGAAAAACTAAAAACAGCATCAATCATCAAAAATGTCGGGAAACAAATGTTCTTAAGGAGGCACGTGCATGAGATAAAGCACCCGCTTTGCCTGCAGAAGCTCCTGCTCATTTCCTCACCTCTAGGAAGGGCAGGAAAATTCCCTGAAACTCTGGAGAGCGACGGTCACCAGGTTCACACCTAAGGACAGCCCATGGCTTTCCACCAGGCTGAACTTGCTGGGCAGAGCAGGGCTCCCATGTTAATGCTTCCTTAACAGACGGCAGCCATGGTTTGTTGCTGGGCTCCCCGCTGGGCTTTTTAGCCCCTAAACAAGCCAGGACTCCAGCTCCGGATCACACGCTCAGGAGTCCATTAAGGGTCCGCTCATGGCTTATTTGGCAAAAGTAGAGGTGGAGGCAACGCCTCTCTCCTGCTCAGCCGCAGCGGCTCGTACCTCTTGCTGTGTGCAAATCGGCCCTACGTCAGCAGTCCTTGGCTCGACTGGAGCAGCGTCCTCTGTGTTCGAGCCCAAAGAAGGAGGGTTGAGTACAATGCTTGAGCACAATCCAATGCAACAGTCATGAACAGGTGGATTACGCACCCTCTCAAGCACCTATTTGGGCCAGGAAAATAATTTCCATCAGACCGTATTGATGCACAGTGCGGGGAGGGGGAAAGCGTTCCCTGCGGGTGGAACTTGGCTTATTTGCAGTTTCCCTCAGTCTGCCCCAGCTGGGGGCACGTTCTCTGGCTGGAGCGTATGGAGTGGGCCGCTTGAGCCTGCGCATATGAGGACAGACAAGAACACGATGAGGCGTGCCGGATCAGGCCCAGGGTCGAGCGGGTCCAGGACTCTGCTCAAAATCAGCCACCCAGCCAGCTGCACACAAGCCGGATGTGAGCGCGACAGCACCCTCCCACCATGTTCCCCAGCAAGCAGTATATATGGGCACGCTGATACTGCAGCTTGCTGAAGTTATTTAACTGTTTCGTGTCCAGTCCTTCCTTTCGGCTTTTCCTGACTCCCTACCCGTCAGCTTCACAGGATGACCCATCTGGGAGAGAGGGAGAAAAGCATCTCCTGCGCCAGTTTCTCCACCGCATCCATAGTCCTGCATGCCCCGATCAGGCCCCTGCCCCCACTCGCTTTCTGCATTTCTCCAACTCTACACTGTCCCTTTCTAAGTGTGGCAACCAGAACGGCACTCAATATTCCAAGTAGGGTCACTCCGTAGATTTATGTAAGGGCCATATGACATTGGCAGTTTCATTTTCAATGTCTTTCCTAATTATGCCTATTATGGAGCCCGCCTCTTTCACAGCAGCTGCGTGCGGAGTGACCGTTTCATTGAGCTGCCCACCACACCCGCAGGATCCTTTTCTCGGGCTGCAGGCTCCTTTTCTGTCTCGCCCAAGCCCGTGAGAAAGACCACAAGCACAAGCATATTTTATGCAACCTCAGCATCCCCCGTGCTCATGAGGGCTAGAAACTGGATTCTGCACATTTATACATGGGCTTCCATAGGAGGTGGTTGAAGCCCCACTGATGAGGGTGATTAAGGATAGACCGGACATGCACATGGTAGGCATGTCGTGAGTGGAGTGGCTGGAGGCAGGGGTCAGACTAGATGGCACAGGAGGACCCTTCTGACTTGCTCAGTTTCGATGTTTCTAAAGGCACCATGTCCAGGAATCCATGTTCTTCCATAGCAGATCCTGTAAAACAGGCCAGCTATTCCCCACATGTCCTCTTTGTAAACAGTTCATCTAAAAGGACAAAAGTCTGGCCTCTTGAATCTGCCATGGGGGTGGGGAGCAGAAGCTTTGAAAAACAACATGCCCTCACCACCCATAACATTCAACAGCTTGCATATTACCTGACAGCCAGCCAGAGATGACCAAGCATTTCTGTTGGATGATGCCCTCCTCACAACACACAAATTCCATTCCTCCTCCTCTGCTGTCCCCAGATGGCCTCGCGGCTCCCCGATCCCCTCGCACGGCTTCTCTGCCGCCTGCGCTTTCAGTGGGCCCCACTCTCAACCCCTGCCGTGCTCAGAACCAGCCGCACGCTGGCAAAACGATGCCACCAGGGGCCAGTATTCAGCCAGGCCAGGCCAGGCCAGGCCACAGCTCCGGAGAGCAGCGCGTTTGCAACCTGCACGGGGAGACCCCGGGCCCCTCGAAAGCTTGTGGTGGGCCCTGTATGACAAGAAGCAGGCACAGGAGGGAGGTGGCTCTGTGGGGGAGGGGGCCTCCACCTGCTTTGCCAGGCCCTGTGGACTCCGGGCAGCCGGTCAGGCTTCCTCAGCGGGTGAGTCGATGCACAAAGCCATCCCTGCAGGCAGGAGATTCCAATGGTGCTGCTGCAGGGCTCGGGAAACTGAGGCGGAGGAACGAACCTCGGGATTTGTGGTGCCCACAAGGAAGGGGGTGGATGGGGCTCGCTGCCAGCAGGTGCCCCGAGGTGGGACGCAACACCAAAAGGTCTCCTGATTTGGGGCAGATCACCAGGGAACCGAGGGAGGCGGTACTCCCTCCCCTGCAAAGGGGGAGACAATCCAAACCCTACACATCACCCAGTGCAGGGAGAGCTGCTGGACTGGCGCAAAGAACTGGGGCCAGAGTGTGGCCCGTTGCCACTCCTTCCTCCCTTCCAACCTCCTTTATGTCACATCTTCCATTATTAATCTTTCGAAGCCGCCCTGGGGGCATCATTTTGCCTGGGAGCGCATAGAAATATTGCAGGCGGTGAGCTGGCATCACTTTCTCCAAGGAACATGCAAGGCAAGGGTGGACCTTGGACCTTGCGAATGACTTTGGCGTATGATTAAAAGCTGTGGTGGCTAGTGAAAGGCATTTATTTATTTGGAATTTTTGCATGCCGTCCCATTCGCATAAGCCTCGGGTCGACTTCCAACATTTTAAATGAATACACATGTATTTATGCATCCACACAGTGGAAAGCCCTTGGACTTAAGGGCCAGGCACTCTGCGCGCGAGGAGTAGGACAGTGGCCAGAGATCGTTCCAAGAAGGCCTGGTGCCTTTCCTAGAGCAAAATCCCCCGGGGGCTCTAGAGGAAGTGGCCACAGCGACGGCTCGGCTTGTTTATCGTGCAGTGCGTACATTGCGCCTGCAGGCCGACCTCCCCACCTGGGGACACATTCCTGAGGGAGTCGCCTGGGGCCTCTTGAATTCCACCACCCCGAATACCAGAGGCTTCCGCACTCCTTGTCCAAGTTGGACTGGCCCTGGCTCGGGCAAAATCAGTCCTCTGTATTCATCTTTCCTCTAAGTCATGCGCCACAATTAATTCCAAGAACTGCCCGTCCTTGGCTGCTGGATGGAGGGACGGCAAGATTCTTCCATCAGCTGCTGCTCCAGGAACTGACTGGCTTCCACGGTACTTGCAGTCAGCTTGTAATGCTTGTAATGCAGGTCTTGTAATGCTCCGTCCCGGCTCACCCACAGTGCAGGGGGAGAGGGCCGGCACGCCCCAGCCATGGACACGCACCCAGCTGCTTCTTTTGCAACCGTTTCCCAGTAACTGAGGACCTGGCAGCTGAACGGCGCTGGCAAGAGAGGCAGGCTCTGAAAACTGGAAGGGCCAGAGTGACAGCACAGGGTGCAGCATGCCAGGAAAACCCAGGGAGGCTCAAGCCCCCCCACACACCATGCATCCAATGAGGTTGCATTATCCAGTCTAGCAGCCTAGGAGAAAGTCCCACTGAATTCAGCAGAAGTCAGCGTCGCCTCCGATCGGGACACATCCCTCGTGGGACACCTTCCGGCAGGCCAAGCTAGCATTCCTGGCTGGTTGGTTTTAAGGCTGCACCCCTGAAGGTCGTGGAAGGATGTTAGCGAGCACTGAAGGAGGCTCCAGTCCAAAGAAGTGCAAATTTGCATTGGCTACTCCAGATATGCGCTCAGACGGCTCGACTGCCCCTTTGCCCTCCACGCTGTCCTTGGACTTGCTGCAAGCGCTGAGCCTGGCCAACGTCCCTCTCCTCTTGGCAGAACACAGGTGGCCTCCAGTGGCCTTTTAGGCCGGCAAATCTCCAATACTGAAAACTCAGCAAGGCAACACGTGAGTCCCACATGAGTCGCAAAGCTTTCAGCAAGGATTCCTTTAACTGTGTTTTCATTTAGTCCTCCCGTCTGAAGGGTGCCCAGCCCGGGCCCTGCCAACGACAGAACATGCTGTCCATCCAGGTCAAGCGCCCAAGACTTCACACGTTCGGTATCTCCACAACCAGTAACGCCTAGGAGCCTTTGGAACGTGAAAGCAGGTTCTGGGCAAATGAATTCTGAGCCTGTGTTGTTTTCCACATCAGGACCGGCAGCAGCTGTAGGCATGGTTGGGCATCTGCCCAGAACCTGGGGGCCAGCAGGGGCCCCTGGCAAGAGCCCCCAGAGTTGCTGCTTTTGGGCACCACCACAGCCTGCTCCTCGCCGGTTCCTGCTCTGGGCCAGGCATTGGTGGTGGAGAGCAGGGGGAAGAGGAGGGCGGGAGGTGCCCCTTCATACGCGGGTCCTTTGCCCACGGAGGGCTCCGTGCTCAAAGGCCTTGCCCTGGATTCCTGGGGAACTGCAGCACACACAGGCCTGGATTAAACTCTAACGAGAAATGCCTGCCGAAGGCACACTGGCCCCCACCCGCCCCTGCTTCCAGCCAGCTCCTTTCCCCCCTTCCCTCATCAGTCCCTCCCAAACCTCCCTCAAGCCCTTGCATCCTCCCTCCTCTTCACTCACATGGCCCCACCCTTTGGGACACCCAAGCACAACTCCGGGTGGCACCCAGCTGGTCTCGCGAGCCCGCCAGCCTCCTGCTGCCCCTCCTAGCCTCCCTGCCTACCCCTTCATCAGTCAGGAGTAGCAGGAGAGTCTCTGGGTTGTTTTCTTGCTGGCTGGGCATGATGCCAAGGGAAGTGTGGCGACTGCTCGCCGTCTGAGTGCTCCAAGAATGTACCCGAGTCCCATTAGAGGCATTCATGGGAGGCAAAGATGGACGAACCCTGAGGCCCGACTTCTCTTATAAAGTAAGAAAAATAAGGGCAGAATCTGATGCATCTTGAGCCAGAAAAAAGCCATGGCTGGATCAGGCACGCTAAGGGTTGCAGGACCCTTTTCCTGCCTCAACATGCGCTGGATTGTACCCGGGGTCCATTAAACAAGGAGGCAGCTGGAGGGTTCGTGTGTTCCGTGGAACACCATGCATGGGCTCCACGGGCGCCTTGCCGACCTTGATCCAGACGCAGGGCCTGCAAGCCGCCACCGGCTTCCCATTTCAGTGCAGGCATTTTCTGTCTATGGGAATATCCTCCTTCTCCAAGCCCAGGCAAGACTCACCAAGGTCAGCAAGGGAGTCATCAGGTATGTGCACAGTCACCTATTCATGGAAAAGGGGGCGTGACATTCATCTGAAATCTTTCTAGAAATTACGGCTGCATTATAATCCGTCACAGCCAGAGTATTTCCGTGTGCGTTGCAGAGATCCCCTTCATGGGCATGTGCGACTTTTGGCCAGTTCCACCCACATGGAGACCTGGGATGCAGGAATGACCCCGCGAGGAGCGTCATGCCTGCACATTTCTCCCTCTTCACAGGAGGTGGGTGCTGGGACGTGATGATGGATCGAAAGGAGTGACTCCTGGCATTCGGCCCAAATGTTAGGTAAAGCTACTGGTGATGTAAACTGTTGAGCCTGCACAAGGAAGAGGATGGAGGCTTGCGAAGCTAAGGCACGACTGGTAATTACCTTGCATTCTTCCACTGCACAGTCACCAGGTGACCCGCTGAGCAGTGTGTCATGACAGCTTCCGCACCTGCCTGCTCCAGGTGCTTTCCAAACAGAGCAAGGCATCATCCTGCACCTTGATTCTGTTTATCTTTGGGGTGTTGAATCTTTTCAGTTCAAGGGTTGAATTCCATTTTGGAGAAGCTCTCAGAATGTTGCTGGCGGGCAGGGCAGAAGGAAAAAGGTGTGCAGCCAACAGGTAGGGAGGAAGTGCCAGAAATATTCAACATGCTTTAACTGAAAGACCTTCTTGCCAGTAATTATGCCCTGAAAGTGGCCAGGCAAAAGCTGCAGCGGCTGGGACACCTTCCAGCTAGTGGCAGAAAGGGGGAGGTGTCCGGTCGAATGGGAAACCCATGTGCTGGACTGGGAGCCCTGGTGGGCCGGATTGGGCTTCCAAGCCAGGGGATCTGTACCCCGGCCACAAGGAGCAAAGCCAGGGGAGGAAGCCAAGCCCTGCCAGATGTTCCCCCACCTTCCCTGTCTGCTCTTGCTTCCAACAACAGCTGGATCCAGAGGTGGCCTCCTGAGGAAAGAAAGGATCTTTGTGCAGTATGAAAACGCAGCTCTTTGTGCCAATACCTAGCAGCCCTCCATTTCCCTTTTTGGACCTGTTGAACCCGATGCTTTGCTCTACTGTGACAGCCTGCAAGAAAACATGACACAGCAACATCTATAGTTCAATATATATTTATTTGCATAAAACAAACTCAAAGGAATCAATATATTTGGCTGATCGGAGAAGGGAAAGAAACCGCAGGGGACTCTTTTCTCCACCTCGCATCTGTTGGTTATGTACCACCTCATTTCCAACATCATGTGCACCACACTCAAGTTGCCTGAACCCGGTGCAAGTGGTTTCTCAACAATCTGGGAACTCTAGAGGTAGTCGTGGATTATGGGGTCGTTTGGGAACCGTCCCTGCCACCCACCTGGGCGGTTGGATGTGACAACCCTTGTGCCACTGCAGGCATACACAGCACACCCAGACTTCTTTCCTTCCCCCAGTCATACAAACTCAGCCTGTTATTGCTTGGACTGTAGGCACTCACTGGAGCACATCAGAAACCCCTCTAGCCCATCATCCCGTTTCCCACAATGACCAGCCAGAAGCCTTTGCAAAGCCCAGAACCAGGGTGTGACATCGGTGGCACACTCCGCCCCTGGACCTGCGAGCTGCAAATGGCCATCAGCCCAGTAGCTGAGCACTGCCGGATCCTCCATGAATTTGTCTCTTCTCTTTCACAAGCGAGCTAAGGCAGTGGCAGTTGCGTCTTCCAGCAACAAAGTTCATTAATGCACTGCAAAAGACATCATTTTGTTTGTGCCAAATTGCCTGCCAAACAGCAGGAAGCACCCCTAATTGCAGTGTTACACAGGAGGGAGGAAAGCCCCTCTATTCCCTTTCTACAGAGCATGCAGAATTCTTTACCTCTTCATCACAACCCCCTCCCCCAAATCACCTTAAAAAATCCTAAAGTATGTCCAACTACCCCTTTCCTCCTACAGAAGGTATTCTTGGTTTCTTTGCCATTTTCTGCATCTTTGTAACTCTACCAACCTGTGTAAGGGTTGAACCTTTGCCTTTCATTCAAAATTCAAGACTGATAATCTAAAAAGATACTGCAAGAGCTCTGGCCAAGGTTGCCCAACCCGGTCTCAAAACTGCAGCGAAGTGTTCGGGGGATTTACCTCTTTCCCAGCGTCCAACCCCAGGTGCAGCTGGAGCATCCAGCGTCAGCTTCCACGACTAGCTGAACGACAGGACGATGATGCCACCTGCCGTCCTTGCCGGCTCGCCTGTCCCCTCCAAGCTGAGTGCCAATCGTCACAGAAACTGGCGGGAAAATGGATTCCCCGTAATGCAAAGTGTTTTGGGGTGGCTTGATCTGAAAGGCGCCATTTGCATCCAGAAGTCTTACCACAGACCTGATTCTGGTGGACATGAAGTGGTGGTCTTGATGCAGATCAATGCAACTGCCTGACTTTTGGACCCTAACCCAAATTAGCCTATGTCCCGATATTGAAGGGAAAGAACGACACCATCAAGCAAAGGGCCTTGAATTATCTGCTCTTCACATTCATCAGGGTCTGCCAGAGGCCTTCAGGCACAGTTGAACATCTCCCACCAATAGCCAACCATCATCCACAGCTTCCTCCCAAGCACCATTCAGCTCTGGCCCCTCTTTTCTCCACTCCCCAACCTTCCAGGCACCACCTGTTAAGCCCTAGACTCCCCCCGTGTATAAGGCGAGCAAGATTAATGCCTCATCTTCCCGGCTTTGCAGAAAAAGTAGTAAAAATAATAGATTCTAAACCTCGTCAAGTTATTTGTCATGCTAGACGTTCCAGCTTTATTGCACAAGCCCAGCCCAGCCCCCTCCCCTGCCCCAAAAGTGACGAAAAGAAAATATCTTGACAATAAAAGCATTTCCCAGAGAGCTGGTGCAGCATGACTTTGGTCATAATAAATGAAGTCACTTCGCCCACTCAGATGACTTGCCATTGCTTAGATTAAATTAGAACACTCAGTCAGCTCCTAATTTCACTGAAATCAGTGGTGTAGTGGTCACTGAGGTAGGAAGGAAAATATTGGAATTGTACAGTAGTGAAGGGGATTCCCTGTTGCTGTAAGGAAGGATGCAAGGAAATCGCATACTCCCTCCCCCCCCCCCCCCGCATTCCCCATCCCACTGGTCTGTAGCATGCAAGATCAAAGCTTGCCAAAACGGCACTGGCGGGGACTAAGAAGCGGAAGTGGGCGCTTCCCACCAGAGAGGATTTGGAATGTGCATCGTACTCAAGCAAAATCGCCATCGTTCTAAAAATGGACCAAAACCTTGGCAGAAAAAGCACAGTACTCCGGGAACTGAAGTGTTCTCTGATGCACTCTGACAGCATCCAAAACGGTTTTCGTTGGTGCTGGATCCCCCAAATCCACCATTTCTCCCCTTTTTTGGCTTTTGCATTCTTCTACTGCTGTAAAGAGCTCAGCAGACTTTAAGTGCTATAAATGGGCAAAATGTAGGTGATTCATAGCGGTTCAGTCACAACAGAAAAACAAGATCCGGAGCTGTCTGAGATGACACCAGGGCCCCGTTCTGCAAATAAGCAGAAAAGGGTCCCGGCAGTGGCAAGACCCACCCTTGAATTGCTTTGAGAGGCCTCTCCCTGACCCGAATGTCCTGCCCTTTGTCCCTGACTGGGCTCTACTTCCCAGCTTGCCTCCGGGCGTCGATCTCCTGGAGCCACTGGACGGTGCGCTTCCGGCTCTCCTCCCAGGTGTAGCAGGGCCGGTAGCCGAAGTGCTGCTGGGCCTTGTCTGTCTGAATGGTGAAAGTGGTGCTGGCTATGGCCAGGGTGTAGGGGTTGAGGATGGGGGCGTAGGTGCAGAAGGGCTTCAGCAACCAGCGCAGGACACTGTTGAAAAGAGCTATCAGCTGGAGCAGGAAGAAGGGCATGAGGGGCCGGGAGCCCAGGAGGCGGAAGCCGCAGGGGCGCAGCATCTCCATGTTGAAGTCCTCGTAGCTCTTGTATGGGGAGTCATCGTAGCAGAAGTAAACCTGGCCCCCGATGGCTGCAGCTGACTCCTGCATCTTTCGGGCCACCAGCAGGTGCATCCAAGCCACATTGCCTGCAGTGGGGAGAGAAGAGGAGGAGAAATGCTTGGAAAATGGGAACGGGATTGGAAAAAGGAGCCAAAAATAGATGCAGAAGCATCGATGGACATAGACAGCTCAGAGGCAGAAGGAAAAACAAAGTAAGCTTCACTTTGTCTTGTTACATGACTTTTATGGAAAGAGAGAAAGATGTAAACATTACTGAGTCATCAGTGTGCAACACAAAGCAGAGTGCTTTGGGCTGATGGAAGATTCCTGCATTTGTGCCTCGCACATTTGTGGCTTGATCCAAGCACATTTGTGCGTATTGCAGCATGTGCTAGATGGTGTATTTGCTAAAGCTGCTGTTTCTTCACTTTGCAAATAAGGACTTTAAAAAGAGATTAATTAGGACCAAAAGGATCTTTCCTAGCTCCCAAAAAATACACCATTCTGCAGATGTGGGGGGAAACACACCCACACACCCACTTCTTACTCCTGAACGGCTCACCCCTTTGAAGAGGTTAGCAAACAAATGAGCAGCAGCATAATTTCTCTACCACCCCATAGGTGAAACTCTCTGGGTAGTTAACAACAATCCATACAAACAAAACAATAAAATACAGTACAAACACCATAAAATCAAAGAAGCCTTAACAAATTTAAAACACAGTAAAGAATTACCCTGTAAAAAGGAAATCAGTTTGGGAGTTGCGATCTTGTTTCCATAAAAATACTTCCAGTAGTGTTTCCAGTTAATATGAAACCCTGCCTTCATAATTGACTGTTGATTTTGGAATGACATTTAATTGGCCTGTTGCTTAAATTTAATATGGAAGCCCTGATGTGGTTGCTTAACTTTCACAGTATGCCAAGCAGCAAGAGAAGAAAGACTCAGAAAGATTTTGTTCTCTTCGTTTTCAAGCACGGATATACACAACAGGGCACAGGGGCACTGAATCAAAAGTAAAGGGTGTCTAAAGTCTGGGGTGGATTTTCGGAGCGGGGAGGGCCCAAGAATGGTAGAGCTGAACCATGTAACTCACCCACATAGACCCTGCCGTGTTCGGTGGAGGCTGGAATAGCTCGGATCATGCACCTCTTCGTACGGAGCCCATTCTCATAGAACTCCTTCATCAGTGGATGGTTCTCCCCGTAGATGCCAGTCGGCCGGAGCGCACAGGTGGCCAGCCGTTTCCCATTGTTCATCTGGAACAGAAGAGGCAGGGAGTCACACGCTCCCCGTCCTGCCCTGCCGCACCGAGTGATCTGGAAATGGCTTAAATCAGGGGTGCTGAACCTCTTTGAACCCCTTTGAACCCGAGGGCCGAATTCCATCGCAGGGAAGGCCCCAGGAACCACATCCCACTCATGGGCAGGACCAAAAGTAAGAGGAGAGGGTCTAAAATGCTAGCCTGTTTTATGTGACGAGCAACTAAGCCTTGAAAGCAACACTTAAACTTTTAGAATTTGGAGGGGAAGTGCCTGAAAAAGTCAGGAAAATATTAAAGGTTGGGATGGGGGTTGCAAAAAGGAAGAGGGTGCAGCCAGCCAGGAAAGGCCAAAGAGAGCCCCAGATGGGTCGGCTTTGACCTGAGGGCCTCGGATGTGAACCACGTGCCTTAATGCCAAACAGGAGTTTAAGCAGTGCTGTTAACACACTGCAGAGAGAGAGCATTTCCAGTGTTTTTTAATTTTATATTCTTTAAATGCTTTTTATTATTATTATTATTATTATTATTATTATTATTATTATTATTATTATTAGAACATTTCTATGCCGCCTCTTGCCGAAGCCTCGGGGCGGCTTACAACACAATAAAATACAATACAATATAAAAATAATATAAAATTAAAATTAATAATATAAAATAAATAAAAAATATAAATGATATAAAAGAAGTTCTAAAAGAAAAGTTATAAAAGAAAAGGAAAGTTATAAAAGAAAGGAAAAAGAAGTCGCCCTGGCCAGATAAATAAGTAAATTGTTAACAATTAAAATGACATTTAAATAAAAAGGTCTTCACCTGGCGCCGAAAAACAAATAACGACAGCGCCAGGCGGACCTCTCTGGGGAGCACATTCCATAGATTGGGCGCCACCGCAGAGAAAGCCCTCCTCCGAGTACCTACCCTCCTAATTTCTTTCACGGAGGGTTCCCGGAGAAGGGCCTCTCCCGCCGATCTCAGGGGGCGACTGGGCATATATAGATGAAAGCGCTCCTTCAGGTAACCAGGTCCCAAGCCGTTTAGGGCTTTATAGGTCATAACCAACACCTTGAATTGGGCCCGGACTTCAATGGGAAGCCAGTGAAGCTGTCGGAGAACTGGAGTCATGTGAACATAACGCTCCGTCCCCGTCAGCAACCTGGCAGCTCTATTTTGAACCAATTAAAGTTTTAAGACCCGAATGTTTCAAATGGGATTTTGTTATTAGTTGAGTTTTTAGGATGCTAGGCCACTGATGGCAAACCTTTTAGAGACCAAGTGCCCGAACTGCAAACCAAAACCCATTTATTTTTCGCAAATACCAACATTGCAATAAAACCTGAAAACTGAGCTTTTACTTTAGAAAAAAACCTCAATGCTTGTCCAAGCAAATATATGCATATATCTCTGGCAGTACACGGATCAGCCATGAGAAAGCTCGGACGAGTCGCAACTAATGAGCTAAGTTCATGACATCACCAACTGGTGCCACTACTCCTTTCTGAGAATGCGCATAGCCGCTATGTGCGATGTTATCTGATGCTTGGCTGCCAGGGTGATGCTGGGGCGACTTGGATCGCATGCAGACATAGGGCATTGAGTCCCTGATGGGAAAAGTGTACCAAAGGCATAGGCTAACGACAATGGGTCTAAACCTACTCTGGTGCACAGCCCGAAACCTAATACAGGGATAAAGTTCCATGGAAAAGAGGGCGATTTTCAAAAAGCCCTCCTTGAGTAGCGTTTTCTGCGCGGCTCATCATTTCTGCCCATTCTGAACACGTTCCAACCATCAGAACCATGCCGGGACACCTCGTTTTTCCAACCCTAACCCTAACCTGGGGCACACCCCTAACCCTGATATAAGGGTAAAGTTCCATGGAAAAGAGGGCGATTTTCAAAAAGCCCTCCTTGAGTAGCTTTTTCTGCGCAGCTCATCATTCCTGCCCATTCTGAACACATTCTAACCTCAGAACCATGCCGGGACACCTCGTTTTTCCAACCCTAACCCTAACCTGGTGCACACCCCTAACCATAATGTAAGGGTAAAGTTCCATGGAAAAGAGGGCGATTTTCAAAAAGCCCTCCTTGAGTAGCTTTTCTGCGCAGCTCATCATTCCTGCCCATTCTGAACACATTCCAACCATCAGAACCATGCCGGGACACCCCGTTTTTCCAACCCTAACCCTAACCTGG